>NC_133300.1:780876-876874 GCF_005239225.2 Populus alba | reverse complement strand
ATTGTTTAGTGAATTTTTGTACTTTCAAAATAAAAAAATACACAAGGAATATGTCTCCAGAGAAAATATTTTTTTTTTTTATCCATAAAATATTTTTGTAAAAAAATCTTAATTCCAAAATTATCAAACTAAGACATGGAACGATAAAAATGGTTATTATCATATTTTTAAAATCTGACTTGAGAGAAAGCCAGGTCACGTGGTGGAAGGGTCAACCCCAGATAGCCCTTAAACCAGGTTAACCCAATTTTTTTTTTTGAAAGGATCAAAATAATGTTTTGATAATTTTTTTTGCTAGATTGGGATTTCAGGTTAGTCGAGCTATTTCACAAAATTTAGATATGGTTAAAGGGGATCACTAGATTCGGATCTCAAGTTGATTGAGCTGTTTTTGTTCTGGTTAAAGGGAATTGTCATATTGTGATTTCAGGTAAGCAAGCTATTTTTTTCACTTTTAGGTTATAGTTAAAAGGGATTGCCAGATTGGGTTCTTGGTTGACCGAACTTTTAGTTCTGGTTAAAGGGAATCACTATATGAGTATTTCAGGCTAGCTGAGCTATTTTATAGATTTTTGGTTATGCGAAATTGAGATCTTAGGTTGACTGAGCTGTTTTGGTTCTAGTTAGAGAGAATCTCCATATCAGGATTTTAGGTTAGCCAAGCATTTTTTTTTATTCTAAATTTGGTTTTAGTTAAAGGGATTGTTAGATTAGGATCTCAGGTTAACCAAGTCATTGTTTCTAGTAGAACTGCCAGATTGAGATTTCAAGTTGAATAAGTTAAAGACAAAGACCAAGCTTCTAGTTAAAAGGGGTTTCTAAATTGAGATTTCAGGTTAATTGAGCTAAAGGTAATATTTTTTGGTCTGGTGAAAGGGGATCATCAAATTGGGATCTTCAATTAACTAAGCTATGGGTTCTAGTTAAAGAGAATCTCTAGATTAGAATTTTAGGTTGATCGAGTTAAAAATAAAGACCAAGATTTTGGTTAAAGGGGATCTTTAGATTGAGATTTCAAGTTAACCAAGCTATGAAAATATTTTGGTTCTGGTTAAAAGGGATCGCTGGATTGAGATTTCAGTTTGATCGAGGTAAAGACAAAGGCCATGGTTTTGGTTAAAGGGGATCTCTAGATTGGGATTTCAGGCTAACCGAGCTGAAGATAACATTTTTTGTACTGGTTAAAAGGGATCATTAGATTGTGATCTCTGATTGACCGTGCTGGTTTTCAGATTTTGGTTATGGTTAAAGGTGATCGCCAAATTGGGATCTCATGTTAACCAAGCTATTGGTTCTAGTTAAAAGGAAACCTTAGATTGAGATTTCAGGTTGGTCAAGCTAAAGATAAAGACCAAGGATCTGGTTAAAGGGAGTCTCTTGATTGAAATTTCATGTTAACAAAGTTGAATGTATCATTTTGGTTTTAGTTAAAGGGGATTGCCAGATTGAGATCTCAAGTTGACTAAGCTATTGGTTTTGGTTAAAAAGAATTGCTAGATTAAGATTTTAGGTTAGCTGAGCTGCTTTTCACATTTTGATTCTGGTTAAAGGAAATCGCTAGATTAGGATTTCAGGTTAGCTGCATTTCAGATTTTAATTTTAGTTAAAGGGAATCACTAGATTGGGATCTTAGTTTGACCAAACTTTTGGTAAAGATTTTTGATTTGGTTAAAGGGAATCACCATATTATAATTTCAAGATAACTAAGTTGTACACAATTAGATCGAAGTTCTGGTTGAAGGGGATTGCTGCGAAAACAGAGTTTCAGGTCAATCAAACTAAAAGCTTTGAAAAGATTAGTTTTGAAAAAAATAGTTCGTTTGTCTTTACAAAGATACTACGCAAAGCACTTAACAAGTCTTTGCTCCATAAGTATTGTAAAGAGGGGTCATCTGTCGTAACCTAATTTTTTACCCCATTTTTGAAAAAAATAGCAAAACAACAAAAACCTAAAAAATACATTCTTGACATAGTTACATCACTTTCAAAGTCTTTTCTAAGAAATAAAAAAATCTACTTTCGACGCATTCAATCGTTAACGTGCTTTTTAAGTTAATGTTAATGTGGCTTTTAAAAAAATCAAAATATAAATAAACTATCTGTGTGATTTCCTTTGCTTGCAGGTCATGGTGAGAGCCACTGTTGGCATAAGAAGGAAGAGAAGAAGTAGCCACCTCAGATCCACCTTGTTTTTCAATTCACTGGTGACAGTGAATGGAACCATGTACCGATAGTGATGGTGGCGCGTTGGACTCACACGCCACTATCGTTTCTCCATTTCCAGCACCTTATAGCAGTCTCTCAAAGCTATCCTCAGCCTCTAGAAGGTCTATTTTGGGATTCAGATGATTTTTTTTATGATCTGTGTTTAATTACAATGTTGTGTAAATGTTTGTAATTGCATGGGTGTGTGGGTTAATTAGTAAGAATAGATGGGTATGTGTGTTTGTATTTTCTTATATGTTTTTGAATGTTTAAATCCAAAAAGACAAAAAAAATTAAATGTTTTTTTTATTGCATATGCTTAAGTCTCTTAAAAATGAAAAAAAATAAAAATCATATCTTGCTTTAAAAAATAAAATACGTGGTGGTGTTTTAGTATGTTTATGGAAATTTTTAAAAAATATATATTTGCATGCATTTTAGATTTAATAATCAGTTTATTGAATTAATGAGAATTTGATCAATATTTGAAATAACTTATAAAATTTTAGTTCATGAGAATTAATGGTCAATATTCTGGTATAAATATTGGATCTATAAGTAGACTGGTAATTAAATATCATGAATTGACTATATAATTCTCAGAATTATTCTGAATATTCACTAATTTTAATTGAGAGTATTTTTTCACCACCACAAACTAGTTGTGGAAAACCCTTCCGCCTTTCAAGATGAGTGAACCCTATTAGGGCACTTGTATGAATCTTTTCTATAAGAATTTATTTGAGTATACGAGTCCATAATAAATTTAAAAAGCCATATTTATTCACATGGATGAATCTTTACCCCGAATCATAGACAAACTATCGATCAAAAACCCATCAAAACCTTTCAACCATATTTAAACCACACAATGCAGTTTATCTTGGGTTAGAAGATATTAATACTTTTCCTAGCAACAATCAGTCTCTTACCTATGAAATCTTTGATAAGACCAGTATATCTAAGTTTTCTTAACAACCCTGAACTAAACAACTAGATAATGATTCCCTAACACCCCGACTCGGCGCATCATGCGACATATACCCATCATAAAATTTGTTTTAAAAAATGTTTAAGACAAAAGCCATTAATAGTTAATTTGATTGTAGTGCGTGTATATATATGTTAATAGTTTATGGATATATGTGCAGTTTTCAATTCATCATTACAATTCCGCAACACACGTTGTAATTTACACATCATACGGTAGCAATAATAAGATGAATGGATCATATTTACCCCAATTAAGGAAAAGAAAATATTAAGTGAAATCTCTATTTATAGTAATTTTGCCTAATAAGGTATATGAAAAAATTGATCCTTACTTGTGACCAAGCCGAATTCCAGATACCGTTTTCCTGTTCCCAAAGAAAACAAGTACATTTAATATCAATGGATTTTAGGAAAGATATGTACAAAATGCTCAAAGCTTATGCATTGGAAAACACAAGGTCAAATGGTCAATGATTCATGACCGATGAAATGCTTAAGGTAAATTTATGAAACCATTTTCAGATTATTTTTATTAGTTGAATATTAATAAAAAAAAAAGAAGCAAATTAACTCACCCTTGTCTTGATCAAATGTCAGCCAGATATCTAATATTCATAAAGAAAAGAGAAAACTATTGTCAGCGTGCAAAATCTTGATAATGAATAAATAACAAGCCATGATATACATTGCAAGGAGTCCAATCCAATTAAGCCACAATCAATGAGACATCAATAGTCCTCACCTTGTAAAAACCAGGTTTTTCGCCCTAAAAAACAGTAGTGACAGTGTTAAAAATCTTATAATGACGTTAAATAAATCAACGCATGAAAGAAACATAATATGTCCAATATCTTATTTTATTTTGAGAATATTCAAATTAGAGAGTTTCAAGTAAAAGAAACAATTATCTTAATTATATATTAATTTCAATATTATTTTTATAAATAAGTTCTAGAATTAGAGGTTTTTTGCACCTCATTGTTTTAGAAAAAACAATGGAGTCGGGGTGTTAATTTTTCTTTTATGAAATTAGGCTCCTGTGTCATTTTTTCTTTTTAATTAATGGCATTAATTAGAAGGGTATGAAGTAGGTACACATTACCCGAAAATCATATCGATAGATATTATTATTTATTTTATTTATTTATTTATTTATTATCTCATACCTTCCTTAATTCTCATTTGACATACTTAATACGTGATTACTTAGCCAGGTAGAGTGGATATTCACTTCATGCTCCGCTCATTGCCATCTTACATGAGATTTTACATAAAATTCTTGGCTAGCAAAGGGTCAAGATATTGTTTTTAATTTAATTTTTATTAGGTTCCATGTTTAATAGGTAAATAGAAAAGCTCTTACCAAGTTTTGTGAGTACCTCATCAGCCAGAAATTCTGCAAGAAACACAAACGATTGTTTTTGTTATTAAATTAAAAAAAAAATGATCTTGATAATTGTACTGTTTACCGGGAAATATAGAAATATAATAACTAAATAATTGCCTTGTGCTTTATTGTGGGTCGGGCCGGGTCAAAAAAATCTTTAAACCTAAAATAAGAAACATGTTTGCTGCTGCTCAAGTATTTTCTAAGTTGCAACAAAAATTTTAATTTTTAACTTAGATTTTGATATATACGTTCAAAAATTGGTCTAGCCAGTAGACAGTGATTTATTAGGCAGAATACACTCTATAATGAATTTGCTAATTAGGTTTTTTATAATAATTATACACTGCGCATTTGGTAAATAAAGGTGAAAATCTTGCATAATATTTTGTGTATAAAACTTAAATAATAATACAGATCTTGGGAAATGTTTTTTTAAAATTAGTTTATAATGCTGTAGGAGAGAGGTTTAAATTTGAGAGAGAAATAAAAAAAAGATATATTTAATATATAATTGGGGAAGGGGTGTTTAAAAGTTAGCCCAACTACGGGAGTTAATTTGCAACCTTTCTAATAATAATAAAAAATATTTCCTTTTCTTAACTAAATGTCTGTGTCTATATTTATAATATATAAGAGAGGGAGGGAGGGAGCTTGACAAAGTACATGACTATGAAAACTCTGTTTTCAACCAATGCCATGCTGTTTGTTACCTTTGGAGCTAATTAAATAGAATATTAATTAAAAAATGAATAATATATGTAAAAAATAACAGCGATACGAAGGAGTTTTTTACCTGTTACAACTCTGATCGGATCATCCATGATGTTGGCTGTTTTATTAAAAAGAAATAAAAACAAAAGTCAAATTAAAATAATTGATTTAAGAGATTAATTGGTTGAAAACTTGAAATTGTGTTACGCGACTAATTTTTCTTTCTCTATTGTCTTGTAGAAGATTTCTATTAAGCAATACAAAAATAAGCAGATACATTAATTGGCCGAGAGAGAAAAAGAAAACACGTACAGTAGAATGAATATCCACAACTGTTCTTGTCCGCGGTGGCTTCATCGAGATAACTGCAGCGGTGCTCTTTGACAGAATCACAGCAGAAGGAGAACCATGAAAGCTCGAACCCATTCACCAGAATATCATGGACGTCTGTATACGACATATCGGCTTTGTTTTCCGGCAGGAGAGATGGAGGCAAAAAATAAATCAAATTTATAAGGCATAAGTCCGGCACCTCCAGCAAGGCGGCACCAACCATGACATAGGAATGACCTTCCATGTTGATGGATCTGGGAGAAGAAACACTGCTAGAAAAGGTAGAATTATATGCAGTCGAATTGCCATTTATGCAAGAACTGGTATCCAAAATATAATCTGGAGGACTCGGTATTTGATTCTCACAAGTTATAAAAATCAACTTAGGGAAGTCGACGACTGGGCTAAAGAACTTATATGGATGATAATCCACAAGTTGATGAGGGAGGGAGAAGCAATCATCCTTCTGAACAGCAGCATCCACAACTCGAATTGTGAAGTTACTGTAACTGATTGCCTGAACATAATACTTTACCTTGTTCAAGATTAAAGTTGGACGAACGTTGTTTTCACAATCAAGTTCAAAATTTTGGTTGCCACAGCCTTTGGGATCGGTTTTTAATCGAAAAGGGTAGCTAATATTACGGATATTGCCACAAGAAGAAGGAGCGCAGTCATTGATGTTCTTTCTAGCACTGCAAGAATGGTGGGTGGATAGGATAACTAACACGAGAAGGGCTACATGCGCACCAAAGAGGTGCCTTGATATGCCACTGAACATTGAGAGACAAAACATTTATGGCAAATAAAATAATGGTTTTGTTAGATTTTGCACAAAAGATTTATAGGATATAACTGTATTATGTGTTCTTGAGATGAGAGCAATTACTACTTGTCTACGAATACCAACTTGGATCAAGACAAAAGCAAACCAATGGCCACAAATTATTGATGAGTTCAAAGTCTTAGCTAATACTTATCTACTAATGAGATAATGGCTACAAAAGTCAAAGTATCCATTAGAAGGGTTCATTGAGTTTATTTTAAAGCCTAAAATGAAGTGAATTGAAGAGAAAGACTCAAATCTATAATTATGGATATTTGTTTATTTTTTTGAACCATATTTAGGGCTACAAAAAGGTTTTGGATGTGATTCAATTTGAATTGCAAACTAAACATTTATATCTTTCAAATAATATATTGCAGGCAACTAATTCATCTAGAAAAAAAAAAACAACATATTTAAAGTTGGGTATAGAAAATGCCAGTAAAGTGCAAAAACAAAAAATATATATTTTCTTTTAAAAACTATGGATTCCATTACAACGAATCCTTAATATTATTGAGTGCTTATGTGGTAGGCTTTAATTCACTTATTTTATAAGGATTCCATATAAAAAAATTAATGTTTATTTTAGAAGGCATCTTCCTTTTGTTCAACAAGGATTCTTCAACAATTATTTTTCTTAGGTGTTTTTTCACTATCATACGAGACAAATGGTGGAAATAATTTTAGACTATTGTTTTATTAGTTTTTATTATTTTAAACCTTATTTTAACTAGTTTAGGCTTCATTTAAATTAGATGTATGTTTGACCCATTAGTTTTAGGATGATTACATATAAATACTTTTATGTAAGGATTTTTATTTAGTTTATGAAATTTTATCTAAGTTTGTCGTATACTGTGTGTCTTTTTCTCTTTTTATAGTTGAGTAATTCTCATACTAAGTTTTTAATTTAACTTACAAACTTCTCGAAGAATCGATCACTTCGTTGTAATTTATATTTCTCATTCGCATCTCATTGTAATTTATCTAGGTTTTTGTTTCTTGGTTTCCTTGGATTCTATCTCTCTATGGATTTGGCTATTACAAAAAAAAAAAAAACAGAATCTTGATTAATCTTTGTGGTGTTTTGGTTTTTTTTTTTTTTTTTTTTAAAGGAAAAGGAAGAAGAGAATCGGTTTTTGATAAGGAAAGAGAAAAAAAATCTTGAAGTTACTAAAAAAAAATCGCACACAAATAACAAATTGTATTCATCTTTGAATTTGAAAAATTCAGCACCTATTAAAAAAAAAAGAATCAAAATCACAAACCTTGAAAGGATTCTTGGAGAAATAGAAAAACAACATGCATTGATAATGTCAATACCAATGTATGAAAAAAAAAACAATAATTAATCTAAGAAAATTAATTAAAAAATACAACAAAAGAAATATTTTTTTTTCATTTTATATCCAGAAGCAAATAATTTAAAAAAAACTCTGCATACTAGTTCCATAAATAATTATTATAAAACAATTATTAATATTAAATAAAGTTTTCTTTGCATCGAACCATTTACAAAGAACTTCCATTGCAAAGACTGCATCAGCCGAACCTGGAATGGTCCAATAGCCTTCCTGAGAACTTCATTGTAAAATGGACAGAAATTTATAATAGAATCAATCAAAAGGAATCCCTGCCTAGATTGACCATAACCCTAATTCCCACCTTCCAAAAATCCTCTACAACTTTGTCATCTGGTGGTCTGGGTTCCAGGTTTTGATTAGATCACCGGGTCAGACGGGTTAAATTTTTTTTAAAAAGAAAATCAAAACAACGTCGTTTTAGTAAAAAAAACAAAAAAAATAAAGTCAACGGATTTGTGGCCGGGTATTGATTGGGTCTTGCCGGTCAACTGAGTCACCGGGTCAACCTGCCTGGTCACACCGAGTTTTTTCTTTATTTTTTCATTAACCCGGTCTGATTTTAGTCTCGGGTCAGTCGGGTTTCAAAACTATGACACCATGACTAAAAAAATAATCCCACAGCCTCATTAGCTAGCATTCTAACTTGCGGACTCCACCCTACTACACAACCTTTCTCACCCACGAGAAACTAAAAAAGTATCCCACAACATATGTCATCCACAAATGTTTTGGGGGAGCTAGGTTTGCTCAGTATCCCTGGTTACCCACAAGAAATAGAAATTACTGACCTTGTTCAAGCCCCAAGCTTAGATCAGAAATGCTACCAAAGACCACATATATAACTGACCTTGGTGGTTTGTTGCTGATCCACTCGGTAAAGAGATCAAGATTATAGTAACCATCATCTTCAATACACTCGTCCAAATATATTGATGGCCTTGTGGGTCTAGGCCTAAAGGCTCTGGACTTAGGGCTACGTCAGGAGCCACCCATTGCGGGCTTAGCTATGGCTAAGGCTTTTTATATGATAACTATATTGATGGACTTATTTTCTCCATAAAATACTTTCCAAAACTTTCATAAATACAACCAAAGTAAAATAACTAAATTTATTTTAAAAGTAAAATAACTAATATCTATTTTTCTCAATTTGTATTCATAAACATTTGTAGTCAGCAATACAATAATTAAGGATACATTTAATATCCACTACCGCTAGAATTAGAAGTGTTAGCATTAGATTTGAAGATAAATTTTAGTCTTAAATTTATTTACATCAAAGTCAAGAATATTAAAATAAAAAATGTCATAGGTAATTCATCAAAATTATAGCACAACAATACAATTAGGGTTTTAACGTGATAGGACAAAACAATCAATATAGCCTACACCAGAAAAGGGTCTTGTAATTAAATGGAGTACTCCACTACAAGTTCTGGAGCACAAATATGTTGGGTGCTTCTTTACTAGTTATGAGAGGTAAGTAAAAAAACTAAAAAATCGATTAAATCGAGAAAATTGGAAAAAAATTACTGAAAAAACCAAATTATGAAAAAAAACCAATTAAAATTTTAAAAAAACTGACCGGTTCGGTTTTATAAATCTAAAACTGAAAAAACCGAACCAAACCCAAATCGAAAAAAACCGAGCCAAATTGATTGAGGATGTTCAAATATATAACAATTAATTTTTGACAGTATATCATTGACTGATGAGAGCCCCGATGATAAAGAAAATTCAATTTTGAGGAAGAAAAGTCCAAAATTAGAAGTTTATGGACTCAATTAAATTTTATTTAAGGTTTAATTGAATTTTTGGAGAGTTTAATTGCAAGAAAAATTGATTTTTGAGTTAATTTGGGTTTTAATTGGAAGAAATTGAAGTTCTGGGGTCAAATTATAATTTTTGGAAGTTCATTTGGTCAAATCAAGGGGCTTAATTGCATAAATATTGAAGTTTAATGGGCAATTAGGGACTTAATTGAAGAAATCCGAGACCAAGGACTAAATTGTAAAACGCGCGCAAATGGAGGGCCGAAATTTTGAATCTGACTCGTTTTGGCACCTTTTCCTTTTAAATGAAAACGACGCGTTTTGACCAAAACGGCGCCGTTTCGTGCACTGTTTGAAAAAAAAAAAGGAAAATGCAAAACGGTTGTTGTAACCTATTTTTTGGGTCCCCACATAAAAAAATAATAAAATACAAAAAAATCAAAAAAATATATTATCAAAAAAATAATAAATACTCTTATGTAAGGATTTTTATTTAGTTGATGAAATTTTATCTAAGTTTGTCGTATATTGTGTGTCTATTTTTTTTTTTTTTTTTTTATAGTTGAGTGATTCTCATTCTAAGTTTTTAATTTAATTTACAAACAAACTCTTCGAAGAATCGATCAACTTCGTTGTAATTTATATTTCTCATTCGCATCTCATTGTAATTTATCTAGGTTTTGTTTCTTGGTTTCTTTGGATTCTATCTCTCTATGGATTTGGCTATTACAAAAAAAAAAATAATAATAAAATCTTGATTAATCTTTGTGGTGTTTTGGTTTTTTTTCTTAAAAAAAAAAGGAAGAAGGAAGAAGAGAATCGGTTTTTGATAAGGAAAGAGAAAAAATCTTGAAGATACTAAAAACAAATCGCACACAAATAACAAATTGTGTTCATCTTTGAATTTGAGAAATTCAGCACCTATTAAAAAAAGAATCAAAATCACAAACCTTGAAAGGATTCTTGGACAAATAATTTGGAAATTTTGGATCTTGCAAGAACTAGGGTTTAGCCTAAACTTGTCTTGCAAATTCTTGGTGATCTTGATTGATTTCTTGCAAATTTATGTAGTTTCTTGATTATATTGCATCAATTTCTTTAGTTTCTTGTTTTCTTGCATCATTTTCTTTAATTTTGTAGTTTTTCATTATTTCTTAATAATAATTGTTGCTTTTATTTGGTGTTTTCGTTTTCAACATTATATTTGCATAAGTTTACATTGCCGCTTGTAAGTTCGTTCTCATGTTTTGTTTTGAAAGTTTGAATAATTCTTGATTTTGGAGTTTTTAAACATAAAATAAATCATTATGTAATTTGGTTAATTGTTTGATAAGTTGTTAAGTTACTTTAAATAATCTTTGATAAGTTGTTAAGTTACTTTAAATAATCAAAGTATAGGAATAGAGTGGTAAAAGGCGTAGCGAGTCTATTAGTGAAAAGCCTAATAAAATTGCATGAAACACGAAAGAGGTGGATTTTTTTTTGTGAGAGTAAACATGTGAGGTTTGTGTGAGGAAAAAATTATTTTTTTATTTGCTATTAACCTTTATTTTAGGTATAAACAATGTCATTAAAAAGTGTTGAACAAAAAAGACGAGAACTATAAAGGAAAGGCATGATAAAATAGAAGCTATGATAAAACTGATAATGAGTAAGAAAAGGAAGTTAAAATGCCTACCATTAGGGCTACAATGAATGATAAGAGTGTGGGTGATAATTCTAAAGAAAAAAAAAAGAAGTTTTCAAAGGTTGATAATTAGAAAGTTGCCATGAAATTGATAAAGGAGCAATAAAGAAAGAACATCTTCCATATTAGATGTCACATTAGTAACAAGATGTATAGTATGATTATTAATAGTGAAAGTTCTAATGTTAGTAGTAATATAATTGTTAAGAAATTGAATCTAAACATTGTCAAGCATTATAGATCTTATTTGAAATATGTATGAAAGTGGTTAGTAAAGTGTGTTTATCTAAAATTATTATCAACAATTATTTTTGTATAGTGTCGATGAAGGCAAAAGTAGGTAAAAAAATAGCTTTAAAGGCTTAAACAAGACCAGCTAAGCTTAAAAAAGAAAGCATAGTTGAGGAGACAAATAAACCATAGTGAGGTCATGATTTAAAGTGTGAATAAAGAAAAAAAATTAAAAGATGAGAGAAAAGATTTAGATTTTTCTATAGAAAAAAAAAAGACAATTGAAGTCGCGAGTGGAGAGAAGAAAATAAGGATGAGAAAACCAATGAAGGAAAATATAGGTAAATACTTGAGTTTCTATATAAAATATAACGAGATCAAGAATACTTATTTTTCTGACATGCTTATGATTTTACTTGTGTCTAAAAAGACATATTTTAATACTAACAATCTTGATTTTTTTATTCCTAGTGTTGCTATATTTTTGTTACATGATTTTGAGGATGATATGGAACAATCAAAATTTGGATTTAAGCTTAATATGTCCTATTACATAGCTTAACGCTAATAAACATACTTTTTTTATTCGACATTTGGATCAAGTTGAAACTTTACCTAAAGTTTTCAAAAATATTTTTTTAATCATGTGTTAAAATTTTAGGACGATCAGAGTTTGATAAGAATTTTTGATAAAATGATAGAAGTTATTTTCCAAATCTTGCTATGTATTTCCTTATGAGATTCATAGTGGTTTGCCTTTGATAAATGACAGTCAATAATAGTATGAAAAAGTATAAACATCCTATCTTTACACTTGATGATATTCTTAATGAGTTGCATGGATCTTATATGTTTAGTAAGATTGATTTGAAAATTGATTATTATCAAATTAAGATGAAAGAATAGGATGAAGGGGAAAATATTTTTAAAGCTAAATGTGGATTGTTTGAATGGTTAGACATGTTATTTAGTCTTACTATTGCACATAGTAATTTAATGATATTGATGAATAATATATTGTGTGCATTAATAGGTAGCTTTGTTGAGAAAAAGAATGAGGAGTATGCATTCCTAGCAAACAAAAGATAAAAAGGGTTGTCTTTGAACCAAGAGATTGAGTTTGGATGTATATACGCAAAGAGAGGTTTCCTGAACATAGAAAATCAAAGTTGATGATTAGAGGAGATGGTTCATTTAGAATTATTGAAGGAGTTAATTCCTACAAAATGGATTTATAAGGTTAGTATGATGCCAGTGCTATATTCAAAGATTTTTTTTTAAATCTTTTTTCATGTTCAATATAGGTATGATTTGAGGTTGAATCCTTTTGAAGAGAGATGGGATGATGTGATCCTAGAAATGATATCAAAGAATCTATTAGGAGTGTCCATTGAATCTGTTATAAGGGCCTTAAACAAATTGAATCCAAAAAGAGTTTGATAGGTTAAGTTAAAAGACTTTGGTTAAAAAGGTTCAAATCTACCAATATAGATTTTTATTTACTTTTTAGGTTATATTTGAATCTACAAAAGGATTTTAAATGTGATTCAAATTGGATTGGAAATTAAATATCTATATCTTTTCAAATATATATGGTAAGATTGTTAATTCATCTGGACAAGAGAAAATAACATGTTTGAAGTTAAGCCTTAACCTATCAGTAAAGTGTGAAAATAGAAAAAATATTGTTTCCTTAAGAGTTAAGGATTATATCCACTGCAAAGCGTACTTAATGCTAATTGAAATTCTTGTGGCAGCCTTTGACTTACTTTTTTTTACAAGAATTCTATATCAAACAAGAAGAATTAATTGGTAAAATATCAATTCTTATTTTACAAGACATTAAGCTTTTGTTAGCAAGGATTCTTTAACAATTATTTTTCTTGGATATTAAAATACCCGGTTTTCGGCAAAAACTTCCAAAACTAAAAATTTTTTTTTCAAAAAAAGATAAAATGTTTTTGTGCATACGGCCAAGTGTCTCAAATCTAAAAAATCATATCATATTTTTCATATGTCAAAAAACAATATTTTAGCATGCATTTTGGCTTTAATAACCAGTTTATTAAAGTCAAGAGAACATTGGCCAAAATCTCAAAAACAACAAAATATTTTATTTTGTTTGATTTTAGTATCAGAGATTATGAATTTATACGTAAATCGTATTCCGGATATTAAAAAGATATTTTCTTTTGACGACTTCGAATAGTTAGTTTTTTACCCGATAAAGATAAGGATCTCCTTACGGAGGAGGACTTTTCTTAAACCGTAAATGAACCAACAATTCAAAAACCACAACACGATTTTAGATTTTATCAGACATTAAAACAATGCAGCCTACCTTAGGTAGGGCGTAGTTGGGGTGCTAATACCTTCCCTTTACGCAACCAGTCTCCGTACCCGATCTCTAAAGACCAGTTAAGGTTCCTAGTAACCAGAATACTAGGTGGCGACTCCCATTCCAATTTTTTCACTTGTAGAGACAAGAATTCCTTGTCTCCCTATTTTCAAGGAATAAATATTCCGATGTTTTCCTTGAGGGTGGACAACCGCCGCGCCGCCGCACACGTGCGACAACGGTGACGTTTTGAAACGGCACCATTGTCTTCTTCCCTGCGCACGCAGAGAATATGGGAGACAGAGATTTTCTTTTCTCCTCTATTTCGCACCGACTTCCCACCCGAATTTGGCGCAATAAGACGCCCGAAATTACCCACTTGCCTCCTCCTTTTTATCCATGGATCGATAGTGGAGGGGGCGACCACCACCATGACGTCTCCCCTGTTTTTGCTTATAAAAACAGGGGAGAACCGAAGCAAAAGGAAGAAAAAGAGACCGAGAGAACAGAAGGGAAAAGAGAGGGAGAAGAGCGAGAAGACCGAGAGAAGAGAGGAGAGAAGTCAGAGAAGAGAAAAGAAGAAGCAGAGAAGAACGAAAAAAAACACAGAGGAGAGAGAGAGAAGGAAAACCGCTGGACACCGTGCCTCCGCCACCATCGCCATCGTGCCTACGCCGCCAGCAGCACCGCCACGACGTCACCGCAGGTAATCTCTCGCCGCCCCGTCTCCTTCTTCGTTTGCCCTCGTCCGTTGTCTCGTTTGCATGCAAAACGTGAATTAATTCACTTTCTGCAGCAACTGAAGGAGGCTGGTTACTGTGCTTAGGCACAGTAACTAGCCCATTTGGTAATGGGCCGGGCTGGCCCAGCTCACTGAAATGGGCCGGGTCCGGCCCATTTCAATTTTTTTTTACAATTTTTCCAGCACATTTGTTTTACAATTTTTGCTTAATATCGGTCTGTATTTTACATCGTAAAAATATAAATCCGGTATTAAAATACCCGGTTTTCATCCCACGGTATTGTTCACACGACACTGTTCAACGACACTGTGCACACATGTATTTGGGCCTGACCCGACCCATTCAAAAAGAAAAAAAATAAAAAATATTTGTTTCAGCATTTTATAATTTTTTCTGCGTAGTTTTTTATGTCATTTTTGATTAATATCGATTTGTATTTTACATCGTAAAAATATAAATCCGGTATTAAAATACCGGGTTTCGGCAAAAAACTTCAAAAAATACAAAAAAAAACAATTGAAAAAAAAGTGAAAAAAAAATGTTTTTGTGCATACGACCAGGTGTCTCAAAGCTAAAAAAATCATATTGTATTTTTTCATACACCAAAAAAACAATATTTTTAGCATGCATTTTGGCTTTAATAAACCAGTTTATTAAAGTCAAGAGAACATCGGCCAAAATCTCAAAAACAACAAAAATATTATTTTGTTTGATTTTAGTATCAGGGATTATGAATTTATATGTAAATCGTATTCCTGATATTAAAAAGATATTTTCTTTTGACGACTTTGAATAGTTAGGTTTTTACCCGACAAAGATAAGGATCTCCTTACAGAGGAGGACTTTTCTTAAACCGTAAACGAACCAACAATTAAAAAACCACAACACAACACTATTTTGATTTTATCAGACATTAAAACAATGCAGCCTACCTTAGGTAGGGCGTAGTTGAGGTGCTAATACCTTCCCTTTACGCAACCAATCTCCGTACCCGATCTCTAAAGACCAGTTAGGGATCCTAGTAACTTGAATTCTTGTCTCTCCCTATTTTCCAGGAATAAATATTCCGATTTTCCCTTGAGGTGATGATCGCCGCGCCGCACCGCACACACGTGCGAAAATGGATATAAGTCAACACTTGAGGCAGTGAGCTTTGGAGTGTCAATGGTGGCAATGCCACGGTGGACTGATCAATCAACAAATGCTAAGTATATCACTGATGTTTTGCATGTAGGACTTCGACGGAAGGGGATTGTGACCAAACAAACTGGTCATAAGTGGATTGTGACTAAAGAAGATATAGAAATGTGCATAAAGGAATTTGTTAAAGGAGAGAGTAGGAATGAGATTAGAAGGAATTAATATAAGTGGAAGAAACTGGCTAAAGTGACATTAGATGATTGTGGAAGCTCCGACAAGAAATATCGAAGAGTTTGCAGCAAAACTTGTATGCAGGTCCAACGGTTCTGCAGAGTAGAAGGTTCAATTTGCATATTCAATTGTTGTAAAACATGTTGTAGAAATCAACCTAATAAGTTATGGAGAAAGATTTTCTACATGTTCTGGTTTGTGTTCGTTATGCGAAGAAGAACATGCATTAAAGTAACCATCAACTAGGCTTTTATTAGATTTGGCATTGCTTTATTATTGTTTCGAAACCGGAATAAAGCTCTTATCTTGTTGAATATGTACATGTATTAGAATCATAAAAAAAATCCAGTTGAAAACGTATAAAAATCTGATACATATTCAGCTAAAATGTACTTCTATAAAAATACATACTTGATTGGATGATATTTATCCGATATCCAATTACTGATACAATCAGTGAAGTTTAACAATTATTGTGTAGATGGTTAATCCATCATGAAAATTAATAAATATATACATATCTATACTTTCATCTACCAAACTTATATGAAGAGTCGGTATACTCATCATTTGGTGGATCTGATAACTTTGTAGGGTTAGCCTTATCATCATCTTCTAGGATTTGATGTGGGCTCAAAAAAGGTTTAGGAGGCATACGGAGGAAATCAATATCTGATTCAAGCATCTCAACAACTTTATGCATTGAAGGACGATCATCGGGCTTCAATTGTATGCACCACAACGCCACAATCATCATCTTCTTTAATATTTTCTTTTCATATTCCGTGGCATCTTCTTGTGTTTCTATGTCCTTTCCTTCACTAACTTTGTCATAAACCCATGCAGGAAAGTAAATCCGGCTTGAATGATTGGTCAATGCATTCAAGTTCTTCCTTCTTCCTACCAGATCCATTAATAACATCCCAAAACTATAGACATCAGCTTTGTAAGAAACACCTCCAATATTTTTATATAATAATTCAGGAGCCATGTATCCAATTGTTCCTCTAGCAGCTGTGAGAGACACATTATTATTACCTGATGGATATAATTTGGCCAGTCCAAAATCTGAGATTTTTGGAATAAATTTTTCATCCAGCAGAATATTGTGAGGTTTGATATCAAAATGTAAAATTTGCATGTCACAACCTTGATGTAGATATTCAATTCCATGAGCCACCCCAAGAGAAATTTCATACATTTTCTCATTACTTAGTGGGATAACACCTTGTTTAGAAAAAATGTACTTTTCAAGAGACCCATTAGGCATAAATTCTAATATAAGAGCACATTTTGATCCCTCAACAGCGAAGCCTATGATTCGCATGACATTGACATGGTAAATTCTCCCAATAGTGGCAACTTCATTGATAAAATCTTGTCCATTGGCTTTTGACTTGCCTAATATTTTTACTGCTACAAAACGACCACTTCGAAGCTTTCCTTTATAAACTGAGCCAAAGCCTCCTTGTCCCAACTTGTTTTTAAATCCGTTTGTTATTTTCTTAATCTCTGAATAATTATACCTTATCGGCATGAGATCATTATCATGACTTTGCAAGAATTTCTCAATATTGTTATACGTGGATAAATGCCTTCTTTGCCACTTGTAGATAAGGAAGATTATGAGACATGGAAGACCACAAAGGAATAATAGCGCATGCAATGCCACTGTGTAAAGACATCACAAAAACAATCAATGTTGAAAAAATATATAGTGTTATTAGACTTTATATCAACATTCTTTTTATGAATAGAAAAGTGACTTTCATTATGTATCTCCATGTTGAATCCTTCCAATTTAATAGTGTATCTACGAAAGCATATTTTTTTTGGAACATCAAATTCTTAGCTTAAAATTAAAATAAAATATTCATACAAATATTTCTTTTATTTTATGCTGCGTGTGAATATTTGTGTGAGCATGCATGCTTTAGTTTTGCCCATGATTTTTATTTTAAACATTAGCTTAATAC
The DNA here is from genome assembly GCF_005239225.2 of Populus alba. NCBI lineage: Eukaryota > Viridiplantae > Streptophyta > Magnoliopsida > Malpighiales > Salicaceae > Populus > Populus alba. The sequence continues at coordinate 858,931 of NC_133300.1, read as the reverse complement.
TTGTTTACATTACTAAAAATCATTAATATGAATATTCTAACTCTTAAAAATTAACTGTTATGAGCCAAAACTTGGAGATCATTTCTTGCACTTAATTTTTCCTTAATCATGTATAGAGCTTATGCTTTAAGATGAATTTGTTTTATGTCTGATGTACATGAATTAATTGAATGTCTCACAATTAGTCTAAAAAAGCAAAGTAAAATACTTACCGATGAAGACAAGTAACACAAGTAGCAGCGTCAAGAACAAATTTACGAGAATGATTAGTAAATTTGAAGCGATGGTCGTTTCCTAACAAGAAAAAACACGAGGACAATTAATGAAAAAAAATCGATAAGAAAAACTAAGAATCATAAATAAATATTATATAAATGCAATGCTAGGTGACTTGTAATTCTCTTTTAATAAATCACTTGATAAAAGACTAATTGAAAGGTTATGAATCGGAAAAAAACAAGGTCAAATGGTTAATGACCCACAACGAAAATAATTAGTACTATAATACGAAGAAATTAATAAGTTAACTCACCTGGGTTTCGATAAGACATCGAGTTGTGATCTATATTCACCCAAAAAAAAAAAAAAAAAAAAAAACAAGGAAAGGTAGCGTCAGAACGTAAAACCTTTAAAAATAAACAGCAAAGAGTTTTATCTAACAATTGTATAAGAGTTTCCAGAGGATTTTACTTGTGAAGACATATTAAAAATAATATAAAAATATCATTAGAAATACTTTAACTTTAATTAATAATTTAAATTTTTAGATTAAAATTATTACTTTAATCACCAAACTAAATCAAGAATTTGGGGTTTTTTTTTATATAAATGTGTTTTTTTTATATATTGAAAATAGAAAAATCAAATCTCAACATGGTTTTCGAGCTCAATAATGAATTCAAAGAAAATTGTTTGATTGAAAACATACCTAAAAATCAGATTGCTCATCATATGAGTTTATTTTAGAATAAAAAATCAAAAACTTTACTGACTGATTTCAATCCAGTTCGGTTATTTTATGGTCATGCAGTGCTCAGAATCTTATTATTACGTTACATAAATTAACAATATGATATTCATATAAATTCAAAAGATTAATGAATAAAAAGAATATATTAAGTTATTTTTAGAAGAAATAAATTAACTCACCTATGCTTCGATTTATTATCGACATGACACCTATATTTATCAGACAATAAAGAGTTAGCATGAGAGTGTAAAATCCTGATGAATAAATAACAAAAGAAAACCTTCTCTGCGAAGAAAATGATTAGGGTAAATGCAACAAGTCCAATCCATGTATTTCAAGAAAACAAAAAAGACAAGCAATGGTCCTCACCTTTTAAATACCTGGCATTCAACCATGTGCCTTTCAACCATATTGCTACAGCTCATGGAAACGAAAAAATCATATCAGTTTTCCCAGGATTTTATTATTAGATTACATTTAAATTATCAGTACTCTTTCTTGATATATCAAACTCAAAAAACTAAAGGATAAAAGAACATATATTTGGGATTTATAAGTTATTTTTAGGTTCTTGTACTTGTAAAATATTAGTGTTCTTTCTTGATAGTGCTATAATTAGACAAAATAAATCAACTCACCCATAATTCGATTTATTGCCCAGTCGATACCTGAAATCACCAAAAAGAGATTGAGTCATTGTCAGCGTGCAAGGGTTCGATGAATGAAAAACAGAAGAAAACCGTAATATGTATGATCGAGCCAAAGGTATATGCAACTTTTTGTAAAATTGAGCAACAGCAAATAAGATTCCAAGAGTCATCACCTTTTAAAAAACAGTTTATCACGATTCCAACTGCAATATTTCAAGGAAAAGAAAAGGTCGTATCAGTGTTCAAATCTTATTTTAAGATTACATAGATCAACAATATTTAGTTTTTATCATTCTAAAATAAAGCAAATACGGTATGCATAATCACAGGCATGCTTACCACAGTAGGAGGCCATGGCTGTTTTATCAAAGTACCCGCAGCGGTTCTCTCTGACGGAACCACAGCAGGGCGAAAACCATGAAAGCTCGAACCCATATACCAAAATATCATGAACATCTATATACGACATCTTGGTCTTGTTTTCTGGCAGAAGAAATCCAGGCACATAACAAATCAAATTTATACGGCACAAGTCTGGTATGTCGGCCATTTTAACACCACCAACCATGACATAGGAGTAACCTTCCATATTAAAGAAGCTGGGAGAAGAAACACTGCTAGACGAAGTAGAATTATATGCAGTTCTACTGTCATTTTTGCAAGAAGAAGTGTCCACTATATAAGATGGAGGATTCAGTATTGGATTTTCACAACTTATGAAAACTAACGTAAAAGAGCTTTTGACCGAGTAATCTAACTGGCGAAAACTAAGTGGATGAGGGAGGGAGAAGCAATCATCTTTCTGAACAGCAGCATCCACAAGTCGAATTGATAAGTCACTGTAATTGATTGCCTGAACATAATATTTTACCATGTTCAAGTGTAAAGTTAGGCGCTCGTTGTTTTCACAAGCAAGTTCATAGTTTTTGTTGCCACAGCTTTCGGGATCGGTACTTAATCGAAAAGGGTAGCTAATATTATGAAAATTGCCACAAGAAGAAGGAGCGCAGTAATTGTTGGTCTTTCTAGCACTGCAACTATGGTGAGTGGATAGGATCACAAGCAAAAGAAGGGCTGCATACGCACCAAAGAGGTGCCTTGATATTTTACTGAACATTGAAGGAGAAAACTTTCAGAGAAATCAAATAATCGCTTTGTTACCCTTCGCACAAAAGGTTTGTAAGATCTTGGGAACAATACTCATCCACAGACTACGAATGCCATCTTGGATCAATACGAAAGGAAATCAATCAATGGTCAGAAATTAAAGTCTTTGAATTATTGAATAGTCACTTCCATTGATTAAGAATTAGGAAATTGCATGAAGAGTTCCCACCAAACAAGGGGAAGACTTCTGAATGGCCTCCACATACAAAGTCAAGCTCGTCTACATCTTGGACCATTCTAAATGCGATGCAAACGAGCCCACACAAGAGAAGCAAAAATGGAAAGAACAAAAAAATATACAAGCGAAAAAAGTCTTCCTTGAAGTTTCCAAGTCGGTAAGAGAAAAAAGTGGGGAAAAAATGTGGTGCCTTTCAAGCGATCTTTCATGTCCGGTCCCATCTTGCAACGAGTAGAAGATAATTTAGAGGGGTTATTGTTGGTCAAAATCACAAAATCTCAAGTGCATAATTCGTAAAAAGTAATTAAGTGAATGAGTAAGATATCCTAACAAATTCTATGAGGATTCACGAAAAATATCAATAATACCAAACTTATTAAACCTCTGATTCAATTATTAAAGTTTGTGAAACAAAAAAAAGTATAACAAATAGACAAATAATTAAATGAGGTTGAATTTAACGAATCTCATGATTTATGACTTTGCCATAACTAATACTATGCGAATTTCTCAATTGAATTAACCATATTGAATTTTTTTTTTGTTAATAATTAGGTTTTATTGAGTCACTAATCTCACTCACGTATCAATGAATTATTTTAATGAGAAAATTTTGTACATCTTTGTAAAAATTCTAAACTTGTCAAAATTCATTAGAAATGATAAAACCTTTAAGAAACACACAAGTTCTATAGATATCTCTATCATATTGATTCCTTATGTATTTCAAACAATAATTAAAACAATTATCATTTCTCGGTCTCAAATTGAATCTCAAATCATGTAAACGGTGATCAAGCATATACAAGCATTAAGTTCAGATAAAATACTCAACAAATATTAGAATAAAGAACCACTCTATAGCTAAATTAAAAGGAGACAAACCTAATACAATGAACATCACTTACGAGTATGGGAAAATAAGAGAATTTGATGTTTTGAAGTGTTTTTTGTTTGTAGCTTCTTTCTTTTAGTTCTAATTGCTTCTGTTCCTAGATGTCGCCTCCTATCTCTTGTTGTGTGTTTTGGGTATAAAAAAACATGTGTTAACTGTTGTCTAAAAGGGTTTTAATAGTCTGATTGGCTTTATCCTTCAAAGGAAAGGAAATTAGTTTCCTTTTATATCACAAATTCTAACTAGTTGAAGAGAAATAAGAGGCTTAACATATTAGTTAGCCTTTTCAATCTATATGTGTTTTGTGTTTTTCATGGTAAGTTCAAAGACTTGGTGACCAGCCTTGCAACCAAGGCAAAACCTCTTTCATATATAGATGTTCATAGCCATCTCCTTACCCATAAATTCCTTCACAAGACCTTCCTTCAATCCATGGTTGTCAATCCTCCTCTACTGCCCACACCACCTCTGTCGCCCTTGGCAAATGTATCCCAGTATTAGTCCTCTGCCACCTATAGCAACAATTCTAATTTCAGTCGTAACAAAGGATGTTTTCATGGCAGCCAGTGTTCCAACAACCGTAACAGCCATTAACACGTGTATGATTAATTTCAGTCGTAACAAAGGATGTTTTCATGGCAGCCAGTGTTCCAACAACCGTAACAGCCACTAACACGTGTATGATTTTTGTGGCTTTCAGGGGTCTGTTAACACCACCTGGAAGCAAGGCAAGTGACAACAAAATAAAAGGAATATTGGCCCTTCACAGTGGTCTCCTCAGTGCTCCTTTAAGAATAATGTCAAGTGTCAAATCTACTTCTCCTTTAGCCATTCAACCCTTTAATGCTCTTAGCTTCGCAGCCATGGACAACAGCCGACTTTCAATCTTGCTCTTGATAATGTCTCTTCTCCTAATCCTATAGATTGGTCCCTAGAAACTAGTGCAAATCAACACGTTACACTTGATGTTTCGACTATGACCGGGAATGAACCTTATCTTGGTTGTGATCATTTGCATGTTGGTGATGATTGTCATAACCCAATTTTTGATAACATAAAATTCAAAAAAACAAAAAAAAACAAAAAATTAAGGTTTGGATCAAGATAACACAAATGGGAAGCTTTGAGGGGTTAATCATATTTAATTTATGACTTTGAAAGTTAATTTTAAAAGAAATTGAGAAAAATTAATAGGTATGACGTTTCAATTAAACTTTGATTGGTTTTAATTAATGATATCGGGAATTTGATTAAAGAATGGATAAGTTTGAAGACTTAATTAACCTTAGATTTAGTTTAATTAATAAAATCAGGGACATAATTGAATAAATATTAAATTTCTGAGTTAATTAAGGACAAAATTACAAGTGATTAAGGTCCAGGGACCATTTTGTAAAAGGCGCTGAATTCTGTCTAGGGGCCTGTTTAAAAACATGTTGAAACTTGGAGCACCAGATTGAAAAACTGCCGCCCTGACCAGAAACGGCGCCGTTTTTCATTTCTGGTCCTCGTCTTCTTCCTTCTAAGAACAAAAGAAACTCCCTGCAAAGAAGGAGAGGAAGAACATTAATTGCCACCACAATCGAACGAACAATCTCCACGATTTCTATCGTCATTTCTCAGATTATTCCCTCCAGTTAGCAGGTCTTTGAGATGGGGAAGAAACCACCACTAACAGTCCAGCAGCTGCGGGACTGTTGGTGTCCCAATCTACCCAAAACACGGGGTTTAAAGAGTATCCCCACATGGAGATAAACATTGGAGGAGATAAGGATTGAATCCCATATCCAAGTCCCCGCAGGACTTATCCTCTGCCAAGGAAAGAAGAGGCGTAATGGGGAACAACCAGTTGGTTCTGCCTCTATAAAAAGCCAGTGAGTAGCCAGAAAAAGGGCAAGGAGAAAAGAAGCAGAAAACAGGGAAAAAAGCAGAGAAAACGAACAGAAGAGGAAATCAGAGGAGAGCAGAGAGTAAAAAAAATAAACCCAGCAAACAGAAACACAAGAACAGAGGGGAAGAGACTGAAAGGAAGAGAAAGAGGAGAATATTCTCCGGCCGACGCTCGGATCGATACCTTCGTCTTCATCTTCGCCAGGTAAAACCATTCTCCTCTGTTTCAAATGTAAATGTTGCAAGACAGTGACGGAGGTGACGCATGCCTGCTGCCCAGCCAAGTTACTGGCTGGCTTGTGTCAGGATCAGGCAGGGCGGCTGGTTCCAACCCATTCTATATTAGCTAGGCTGGACACAGCCCTGAGTTTGAGTTTTAGCCCAACTGGCTCAAATTGTATTTATTAAAAGTGTATTTGGTAAAACACATTTTTTTTATCTTAACCATAGTAATTATGCTTATTTTAATTTGATATTTGGCTAAACAAGCCTCTTTTTTATATCAAAAAATTCCAAAAATATTTAGAGTTTTTCGTTGACTAATTGGTGGGCTCCTCACATGTTGATTCATTTTTTTTTCCTTGTGTTTTTATTTTTTAAAGTTATTTTTCTTTGTGTTTTTATTTTTTTAAGTTATGTGCTCAATTTGTTGCATTGTCAAATGCAAATCTGTTGTCCAATATTTTTTTATTTTCATCTAAAAAGGGTGAATAATAATAAAAGATAAACAAGAAAAAAATAGCATAGAAAATTTATTCATCAAATTCATTTTGTGCGAAAATATTCACTAATACCATAGTCAAGAGTTTCGTATTTTTTGGATTTGTGCAATATTTATCAACGTCCAAGTTGAAAATATTCGTAGGAATTGATCACTAACATCAGAGTCAAGAACATGAAGGAGAATAAAAAAGGAAAAAAGGAGAACAAATTTCTTAGCCATTTTAAAACAAACAACAATGCAGTCTGTCTCAGGTAGAACACTTAGGGGGTGATAACATCTTTTCTCTTTGCGTAACCAGTTCCGTATCATAGAATCTTCTATTGACCAGTTAGGGTTTCTTAATGACCATAATACTAAAATGGCGACTCCTCGAGCAAGACCTTTTCCTCTAAAAGAATAAGATGCCATATATTTGTTTCTTTTTTCATTCCAGATTAATTTTTTATCGATCGCTGCGATGTCCGGATGTGACAATGATAAGGGCATTTTCATATCCAATATTGGACATACCATGTTACATACCCTAAAACACACCTTCACCTTATATAGTATTCTTCATGTTCCTCATAGTACAAAGCCATTACTTTCTGTTAAAATTTTTTATTGTGATAATAATCTTTATTTTGAATTTCATGCATCTGTGTTTTATATAAGAGATCTCACCACCAAAGCAGTACTCCTTTCCAGCCAGAATAATGATGGTATTTATGTTTTGTCCGAGTCTTCTACCATGTCAATCCCTCAGGCTTACTAGTTGTTGCACAAGTGCGGCGTTGCAATGATTGTCTTCTCGAGTATCTGGAAATCAGGAAATAGGAAAGACAATGATTTCTTGTTTTTTATCAATGAAAAAAAGGAATGGGAGTCGCCACCTAGAATTTTGGTTACTAAGAACCTTAACTGGTTTCAGAGATCAGACACGAGGATTGGTTGTGTAAAGAAAAGAAATAAGGTAAGCTACATTGTTTAATTCTCTAATATATGCTAAGGTGTTGTCGTGTTTTCTAATTGTTAGTCTGTCTAAGATTTTAAGAAAAATCCTCTTTGGTAAGTAGATCTTTATTTTATCGAGTAAAACATAACTATTCTAATGTCGACAAAAAAAGAACTAACTCTTATTTAATATTAGAATACATCTTACATATAAGTTTGTAATTCTACATATGAAAAGAAAACAAATAATTTTTTTTGGTATTTTTGAAATATTAGCCTAGTTCTGATAGTTTTAATAACTAGTTATTAAAGCTCAAAATGTATGCTAATATATTTATTTTTTTGAATTTTTTTTTTGTATGAAAATATGATATGAAAATTTCTTATAAGCTTGAGAGACTTGACTATATGCATTAAAAATAAGATAATGTTTTTGTTTTTTTCTATATAATGTTTTCAACATTTTAAAGAAAAACCGAATATTTTAACACTGAATTTGTATCTTTATAGTATAAAAATACAAATAAATATTAAGAAAAAATTAGTAAAAAAATACGCGAGATAACCACATATTTTTTTGAAAAGATTTGAAATTTTTTCAGAATTTTTTTGTTGTTTTTTTTTTTTTTTAACATATAACATATACCGGTGAGCTGTTGGGTTGGTAGTTCCTCTTCTTTTTCTCTGTGTTTTCTTTTTGTTATGTTTCTAGTCTTACTCCTCTTTGTTTCTCTGTTTTCCTTCTCTTTTTGTTCATTTTTTCCTCTTTTGTTTTTTTCCTTTCCTTTCTTCCCATGTTCTCTCATGTTTTTCTTTCTTTTCTTTTCTCTTCTGTTTCAGCTAATTTCCTCTCTTTTTTTTTTTTTCTCTCCCCTAACTTTTAATTAAAACCAAAATTAACTTAAAAAATCAAATTTTCTTGCAATCAATCCATTCATAACTCAATTAATCTCTATTCTTCACTATTATATATGAACCCCGGAAGCTTTGACAACATTTCAAGAAATGTTCTGCATTATGTTGGAGCATGCCAAAATCTATAGATCCAGTTGTTTTGAAGTGGACTTTACTTGTTAAAGACAGGTTCAAATGAAGAGCATTCCAATGTTATCCTAAGGTATTTTATGGGCAAATTGGAATGACAGACACAAATTGATTTTCGAGGATAGGATGCCAAATTGGAATACAATGTTTGAGCTCGTTTTTCATCGATTTTAATTTCTTCTATACTGGAAATGATTTATTTAGAGGCTCTAATGGTATTTTGAAATGGTCAAACAAGTGATGACCGAGTATTCTTCACTTTCATTTTTGATTCATGTATAGATTTTGATTGATTTCCTTTTCATTTTACAATTATTCTATATTATATACAATTAAACTCTATTTTTTCAAGCAGTATATCATTGGCTTAATGGTATTTTGGTATTATCAATAAAGCCTCTCGACTATTATAAAAAAAGAAAGAAAAGAGTATTGTTATAAGATAGTTGTTCAACTCGCTATTATGTCAAGGGGCTATGCATATCGAAGCTATACTAACTTCATATAAATTAACCTACATATCTATCCTTGCTTGAGAGACTATATATATATATATATATGTTATTATTATTATTATTATTATTTGTCTTACTTTACTCACTCCACTGTTTTTTTTTTCCTTTTCCTTTTTTTTATCATAATGTCTTCCCTAACCCACTCTCTCTATTTCCTGCTACTTATATAGTATTTGTATGTAAATTAAATAGTAATCCCAAACAACATTAACAACTATAAAATATAAACTAATGACTGTAAAAAAAAACTTCTCAAAAACTAAAACAAAATTTAAATGAAATTTTAATAGAACTAGGAACTTCCAAGATAGCTATAATTAGCCAACATAAAAAAATATAAACAATTGTCCACTGCAACATAAAGTCTCAGCTTACCCTTAAGCTTTGCCAAAAAAAAAATAGAAGAGACCAGGTTCCTCTAAGCAAACGACATATCACATATTCTTTAATGATTCATGTCAATCTATAAACAAAACGGTTTTGGGCTAATCATTATAGGACAACGATCTGAAAGACCTCTTTAGAGACCAAATTAAGCTCAACATCCATTGAAAGCTTGCAAAAGCCCTATCTATCTGCTCATGGATCGTTCTCGAAATCAAGAGTACCTCCTTCCCGCCAATGGAAATTCAATAAGATCACCCTTCTATTAACCAAACCACCCTCTTGTATGATTAATTTGATGCTCGGCCTGTACTAACAATCAAGTGGGAAATTTAAAGGTAAGTCGGTCTTAGTGATATTGTTAATGAGTTTTCCCAAATAATAAAAAATAAACAATGTTAGCTTTGTCCGTCATGAGATTACTCTTAATGTTTACAAAAATAAACTCACATGGATATTTTAAGATCTATATATGATGGAAGCAAATACTCTTAAAATAAAATAATTAAAGTTAGTTTTATTTTTTAAAAATATAATTTCATTAATAAGTAATTAAATATTAGTGAAGTACTATATAGAAAACAAAAGTTATCCAACTTAGTTAATTTTAAATATTTAAGATTATTTTGACCTTTTAAATAAAATAAATACTCACATTATATAGCAAAATAATTCTAAAATTCATCCAAAAGTTCAACTACTGTTGCAAAAGTAAGGTTCAACATGTTTTTTGCTTCCACATAATATTTACGGTGTGCTATTGAAACACTTTTACTTCAATTTTGGGTCAATCAGTATAGGACATCCAATGAGAGCTTGCAAAAGCCCTATCTATGTTGCTCATATATCATTCTCGAAACCAAGTGTACCTCCTTCCGGTCAATAAAAATTCAATAAGATCACCATAAGTTATGAAAGATCTGAAAGCGCTTGATCCATTTCTGTTAACCAAACCACTCCTGTCTCTGCTTTGCAAAGTCTGCTTGGCATGTCTCTTTACAAGTTGTTGTGGCCAAATTAAGTATGTTTTCCACATGTATGCAATAGTCCTACGTCTTGCTAAAGGTCACGTCTATCCAATGATCCAATTCTCCAAGTGCCTAGCCTCAAAGTTACAGCAAGTAAGTCATGAATTTTGATGTATTTTCAATCCATACACACTTTTGCAATAATATCTATATGCTTACTTGATTGAATTATTTTTATCCGGAGGTTGTTAACGGATCCAGTTAATGGACACAATCAATAAACTTAAAGCTTAAATAATAATTAATACATTATCAAAATTAATAATCACTAAGCTATATTATCTTCATCATCTCATCATCAACGACCAAACTGATATGAAGAGTCAATACAATCATTTGGTAGAATTGATAACTTTTCATTATTAGCTTTATCATCTTCTTCTGGCATTTGATGTGGGGTAAGAAAAGGCTTAGGAGGCATTTGTAGGGATTCAGTATCCGATTTAAGCATCTCTACAACTTTATGCATTGAGGGATTTAAGCATCTCTACAACTTTATGCATTGAGGGACAATCAACAGGCTTTAACTGTATGCACCACAATGCCATAATAATCATTTTTTTCGTTGTTTTCTTTTCATGTTCCATGGCATCTTCTTGTACTTCTATGTCCTTTTCTTCACTAACTTGGTCATAAACCCATGATGGGAAGTAAATTTGGCTAGAATGATTTGCGAATGCATTCAAGTTCTTTCTTCTTCCTACCATTTCCATCAATAACATCCCGTAACTATAGACATCAGCTTTGTAAGAGACACCTCCAATATTCTTATAACATAGTTCAGGAGCCATGTATCCCATTGTCCCTCTAGCAACAGTGAGGGGCACGGTGTTATTATTTGTTGGGTACAATTTGGCTAGTCCAAAATCTGAAACTTTCAGAACAAACTTATCATTAAGAACAATGTTGTGAGGTTTGATATCAAAAATGTAAAATTTGCATATCACAACCTTGATGTAGATATTCAATGCCACGAGCCACCCCAAGAGCAATCTCATATATTTTCTCATTGCTTAGTGGAACGCTACCTTGCCTAGAAAAAATATACTTTTCAAGAGACCCATTAGGCATGAACTCGTATATAAGAGCATGCTTCGATCCCTCGACAGTGTAGCCTATAAGTTGCACGATATTGACATGGTGAATTCTTTCAATTGTGGCAACTTCGTTGATAAAATCTTGTCCATTAGCTTTTGACTTGCCCAATAATTTAACTGCTGCAAAACGACCACTACGAAGCTTTCCCTTATACACTGAGCCAAAGCCCCCTTCACCCAACTTGTCTTTAAATCCGTTGGTTATCTTCTTAATATCTGAGTAAGTGTACCTTATCGGCATGAGATCATTATCATGACTTTGCAAGAATTTTTCAATGTCGTCATACATGGATAAATGTCGTCTTCGCCATTTATAGATCAACAAAGTTAGGAGACAAGGAAAACCACATGCGAACAGTAGCACATGATATATCACTGTATAGAGACATTACAAAAAGGGTTAACATCAAAAATATTTTACAAATACTTCATTGATTTTAGTGACGAGTTTATGTGTGATTAATTCTTCAATTTCAAAATCTAATCGTCATGCCTCTTAACACTCTAATGTATACCTTTTGAAATTGAAAACAAAACAGTATCCATGGAAGTCTATGATACAAACAATAAAGGGAACTATAAAAACTTTCAAAATGCCTTCTTTTTTTATTTATGATAATCGATAGTATTATTAATACCATTTTAGCTATTTAGAAAATGGCCAACATAAAAAAAATCTGATATTTTTTTTATAAAATAAGATCATTAACGGAAAGGAAAAATAGAAAAGTGTTATCCTAAAGAAGTAGTAAATACTCTCAAAATACTCATGCTCTATGTTTTATTAGAATATTTTCCTTCTAGTGCTTTAAAATCATTGTTTATAATTGAAAACAAAAGTAGAAAGAATATTAGATACATTAATCTTATGCAAAAATAATATGAATTTAAGTTGTAAGAAATATTTAAATTTCAAGTACTTATTTTCTACAACTAAATAAACTTAATGGAAATAAGTCATGAAAAATAATTATTTCTTAAGCTGTAATTGTTGCGTGATGATATACATCTATTTATTGTTTCACAATTAGCTAATAAAAACAAAGCAAAATACTTACCGATAAAAGCAAGTATCATAGGGAGAAAAAACATTAGAAACCTTAGTAAAACTGAAGGGATGGTTATCTGGTTATTACAATAATCTGCCAAATAAAAACACAAGGACAAAAAAATAAATAAATAAAAAATAATGAATGATTTTACCATTATGATTGAGAATCAATTCATTCAAATTAAAAGCATTATAAATTATAATAAAAAGAAAACTATATCTTTATCCTACTAGATATAAGAAGATTAGAAGTGATAACTTATTTCATTTAAATCTTCTAATTTGAGTGGAAGATTAGGATTGAAAAAAAAAAAACTTCTTTAGGGTCTTTTATTTATTTTATTAGAAAAATAAATATTAGTACTCCTTCTGTAAAATGATATAATTACACAAAATAAATTAACTCACCCCCAGTAATTCGACAAATTGTCCAGAAGATACCTATAATCACCAAGAAAATATGAATCAGCCCGCAAAATCTGGATGATTAATTAAAAAAACCTCATTCGCGAAGAAAATGCGTGAAGCAAATGTATCGTTTTGACCGTAATAGTCCTCACCTTCTAAAAAAGGGTCTACCAGCGTCGTCACGAGTCTCACAACTGCATTTCAAGAAAAAAAGGTCAACAGTATTGATAATTATGAACTTAAAATTTTAACTGAAGAAATGTAGATTTGTTAAAATATAAAATCATTATTGAAGCATTATATTAGATTATCATTATTTACTTTACTTTCAAAAGATTTCCTGTTACCATCTGAAAATTTGAAACTGTGTTATGCAGACATGTAGATTTAAACCCATAAAATAAAGCAAACATGTTATGCAGTATAATCATAATACAGTACTTGAGAGAGAGAGAGAGAGAGAGAGAGAGAGAGTACGTACGGTATGGTTCTGGGAAAAGGTTCTATTGTAAACAATAACTGTACTTTATTATATCAAGGTTGCAGCTGTTCTCTTTACCATAATCACAACAGAAAGAGAACCATGAAAGCTCGAACCCATATACCAAAATATCATGGACATCTGTATACGTCATATTTCTCATATTTTTTGGCACAGAATAAATCAAATTTATACGGCACAAGTCAAGTACATCCTGGATGTCCTTGTTAAGAATTCTTTACGACGAAGACAATGTAGAACTCTGTAAATCCCCTGTGTATGTTATTGAATGAGCTTGGCTATATATAGCCTTACAATCCTAACAGAAAACTGAATGAATATTGTCACGTGCATGTTTCTGTTAGCATGACAGTTGCTAACAGAAACGGTTCCAACAGAAACAGTTGGGAACAGTTGGGACGTTTGCTAACAGAAAGTTTCTACTGCACGTTTTATGTATTCTACTTTATTCAACCTGTCAGTCCTCACCAACCATGATATAGGAATGACCTTCCATATCGACACAGCTGGGAGAAGAAATACTGCTAGACGAAGAAGAACTATATGCAGTACCACTGCCATTTTTACAAGAAGAGGCATCCATAATATAACCTGGAGGATTCAGCATTTGATTCTTGCAGCATAAAAAAGTAAACACAGAACTGTGTGGCCACTTTATCTCATAATAATAATTGTGGTACTGCAATTCTTCTGTAAGAGAATGATGAGGGATGGAGAAGCAATCATCCTTCTGAACAGCAGCATCCACAAGTCGAATTGTGAAGTTACTGTAATTGATTGCCTGAACATAATACTTTACCATGTTCAAGTATAAAGTTGGACGGACGTTGTTTTCACAAGCAAGTTCATAATATTTGTTGCCACAGCTCTCGGGATCGGTATTTAGTCGAAAAGGGTAGCTAATATTACGGATATTGCCACAAGAAGAAGGAGCGCAGTAATAGCTGGTGTTCTTTGTAGCACTGCAACTATGGTGGGAGGATAGGATCAGTAGAAAAGGGAGGGCTGCATATGCACCGAAGAGGTGCCTAAATACTCTACTGAACATTGAGAGAGAAACTTTCTTTGGGAAACCAAATAATGTGCTTTGTTACACTCTGCTCACGAGATATAAATATATCATGTGGTCTTGAGAACAATACACGTCTACAGAATACGAAAGGAAATCAATGGCCACAAATTAAAGTTCGAAATTTCCATTGAATATTTTTTAAATTTCTAAAAAGAGGAAACTTCCTTGAAGTTTCCAAGTCAGTGAGAGAAAAAAAACAAGGAAAGAATGTGGTGCCATTCAATATTTAAATATAAATATAGGAGGAGTAAAGTAGAAATGCAAAACTGTATAAAAACCACGTCGTTTTGCAAAACTCTAAGTGAAAACGATTACGTTTCTTTTTTTAAAGGGGTTACAATATAAGACGATATCTTTAGCCTTTGGGAATGAAAATTCGCAATATATATATATTTTTTCTTTTATTCAACATGAAAACTTAAAGGAGAAAATTAATAAACCTCCTCGATTATCAAATCAATTCCTTTGAATTACTTCTTATCAATATAGTATCTTATTTAAACTTTATTTGACCATCTAACACTAAAGAGGCCTAAAACAAATAAATTTAAAAATTTAAAACTAAAAGTTTATTTCCAATTTTATTTATACATAATTAAATATTTTTAATTAAAAAGCCATGTAAATACAAGGTTTCATATAACTTTTACAATTATATTGGCAATTCGTAATAATACTCTCATAAGTAGGAGACCATGCACGAAACCAAAGGATTCTTAAAATTTTAAATTTTTTTATTTTCTTGAAAAATATTAATATATTATGTGGTCTTGAGAACAATACTCCTCTACTGCTTATTAGGAATTATGGTGTAAGGTATTTTTAAAAAATATTTTTTATTTAAAATATATTAAAATAATATAATGCATTTATAATTTTAATGTTAGTGTTCGCTAAAATAAAAGAATAATTAATTTTTTAAAAAAAAATCAACAAAAAAGTAATACAATAAAAGATATTTTATTTTGACTAAATATATATCCATGAGAAAAGTAATAAAAAAACATATTGTATATCATGTCCATATATATATATATTCATAAGAAAACTGTTAATATTATCATAAAAAAATCTAACCTTTTCTAAAAACGATGACATAATCATATATTTTTTTAAAATATCTTCTTCATAATTCAATTTAAATCAAATTTAATACAACAATTTTAAAGAATAATTAAAAAGAAAGAAAGAAAGAAAGCGATGGCAGATAATTATCAAATTCGGTAAAATATCGTTGAGGGAAGGAGAAAAAATTAAAATCCTTCTGAACAGCAGCATCCACAGGTCGTATAAAGTTTTCACAAGCAAATTTATATTTTCAATCTTGCTTTCATTTTTAGAAACGCCGGTCCACCTTTTCAATCATTTTTTTTAATCTAAAAAAGTAGCTAATATTACGGATTAAACGGTAATTATTGCTATTTCTATCGCTGCAACTATAATGGGTTGATAAAATCACTAGAAAAACGTTTTTTCGTGATCCTATCAATCCACCATAATTGAAGTGCCTTGATATTCCATTTAACATTGAAGGGGAATAAAAAATAATGGTTTTATCTTGATATTTTTTTGGAAAAAAACTTATATATTTTTTTTGGAAAATTTTAAAATAAAACATAACAATTTCTATCTTTTGGCATTGGTTAGAGTATTTTGCTAGCAAAAAATGTTAATTTAAAAATAATTTAGTTTGTATTAGTACATGATCTAATAATATTAAATCAAGGTAATTAAAGCAATACTTATAGCTCAGCCTGAAGATATGCATGTAACTCATTTCGATCCATAAAATCTGGGGGCAAATAGGATGTCATCTGAATTTCAACAAGCTATGCATTTCTAGCCAGCATACCCCTCAAGAATTTCGTCTATCATTGATTCTACCGAGAAAGAATCACAAAAGAGCAAGATGGTGAAAGAATAGGTTATCTTCTTAATTTCTGAGTAAGTGTACTTTATCGGCATGAGATCATTATCATGACTTTGCAAGAATTTTTCAATGTCTTCGTACATGGATAAATGTTGTCTTCGCCATTTATAAATTAGTAAAGTTAGGAGACATGGAAGCCCACATGGGAACAGTAGCACATGATATATCACTGTATAGAGACATTTGAAACATATCAAAACATTTTACAAATGCTTCATTGATTTTAGTTACGAGTATATACGTGTGATTAATTTTTCATTCTAATTCTCTAATTTCAAAATCTGATCCTCATGCCTCTCAACACTCTAATATATGCCTCACGAAATTGAAAACAAAACAGTATCCATGCAAGTTATGATACAAACAATAAAAAGAACTATAAAAGCTTTCAATATATATATATATATATATATATCATGCTAGGTACTTAGAAAAGCGGACACCATAAAAACATCTAGTTGTTTTTATAAAATAAGATCATTAACTAAAAGAAAAAATTTAGAAAAGTGTTATCCTATAGAAAAAGTAAATACTTTCAAAATACTCTGTGTTTGATTAGAACATTTTCCATCTAATGCTTTAACATTATTGTTTATAATTGAAAATAAAAGTAGAAAGAATATTAGATACATTAATTTGATGAAAAAATAATATAATTTAACCTAAAGTTAAAACTTGAAATAGTAGGGATAGTCATAAGAAATATTTAAATTTCAAGGACTTAATTTCTACAACCACAATGAACAATAATATATATTTATTGTTTCACAATAAGATGATAAAAGCAAACTAAAATACTTACCGATAAGGGCTGACTCTAATTATTTTATATATATATATATTTTTCCTTTTAAATTTAGAAAGCTCTCAACTGACATCATGGTGTGACAACATCTAAAATATTTAATATTTATTTATAAAAATATACATGCGAAAAAGCCATTATAATTCTATAAATATGAAAGTAACAAACCCTAACAATACTGGATATGAAAACAAAATAAAAAAAATCATAGAATTATTATTATTTTTTTTAAAACACCGTTTATCTTATTAATTAAACTAACAAAATGTAGAAAATATAATAAACCACATAATCCTTCTCTCTACTTGATCATAATCAGCATAAAACTGTAACATAAGTGCACTAAAAGTTTTTATCATTCCAGCATTCAAACAACACATGCAATCCCCTAATCTTAAACTAAACTCTATATAAATACTTTTCACATGACTAAAAGGCCCCTTAATCTTCTTTCTATATCAATACTTTTATGTCATAATTCAAAAAAAAATATAAAGAGAAATGTGAGCGGACATTAAAAAAAAAAAAAAAAAAAAGGAGTAAGAAAAATTGAAAGAAGAAAAATTAAAAAGAAAAACAAGATAAGAAAAAAGAAGAAAAAAATAGAAGAAAAAGGAACTCTTACTCTCTCTCTCTCTCTACCAAAGAAGAAAAAAGTAAAAACAACTCTCCTACCAAGC
This sequence comes from Populus alba, assembly GCF_005239225.2. Classification (NCBI taxonomy): domain Eukaryota; kingdom Viridiplantae; phylum Streptophyta; class Magnoliopsida; order Malpighiales; family Salicaceae; genus Populus; species Populus alba. The sequence goes on along the minus strand of NC_133300.1, from coordinate 841,008 downwards.
CATAAGCCTCCACCATCTCTATCACCTTGATTCTGCCCAAAGCTCCTTCACACCCACACGCTGATTTGACCTAGGAGATCTCCTCACTTCGCCGTGACAAAACGCCATCTTCTCCCCATTTTCTCGATTACAGCTTCATTTTTGAACTAACACCTTCTCTTCCTCACCAGCCAACACAGTAGCACCAATAACAACAATGTTCCTTGCACAACAGATGCAGGAGCATTAAGGATTAGTGGCAGCAACCGCTAAGCAATGGTGAGAAAGTATAGATCTGGACAAAAAGGAAAGAGAGAGGTGTAGACCAAAACTTTTAGGTGTCTGATCTCTCCTCTAGAAGACAGTGATTATCAACACCAACATCGATTAACAAAGCATAAAGTGGCGTTTATAGCGGGTAGGTCCACAACCTAATCGTGGCAGTTTCCCCTAGCACGTGCTTTTACGCACCGCCACTGCCTCCTCGCTTTCCAGCATTGTTTCAGCCTCTTTCTATCCACCTCATCCACTGTAGAACATTGATCTCAAAACCTAAATAATGTTTTTACATATTCTTGAATTTTATGGTGTTATGTTTTATGATTTTATATGTATAGTCACCGATTATCTTATACGGGGAATTTTTTTTATGCGCGAAATCATTAATTTTATGATTGGAATTTGGAAGTGTAAATTTCATGTGAGAATATGCGAGTGTTTAGTTAAGGAAAAAAATTATTCTCGTTAAGTACTATTCAACAAAATGTTAAAATAAAATAAATGGTAGTAGGAAAGAATATGAGAGTGGATGATCGCCAACAACATCTGCTCTGCAAATTCTGCTTGGCAAATCTCTTTACAAGTCCTACGTATGAGAACATAGTCATTTACTAGTCATCTTTTATCTTGCTAAAGGTCATGTCTATCCAATTCTCCAAGTGCCTAGCCTCAAAGTGACAACAAGTAAATCATGAAAAAAGTAAGAATTTTGATGTCTTTTCATTCCGAACACACTTTTGCAATAACATTTATATGCTTCCTTGATTGAATTATTTTTATCTAGAGATTGTTAGCGGATATACAGTTTATGGATATGATCAATAACGTTTAGATACTTAAAGCTTAAATAGTTAATACATTATCAAAACTAATAACCATTAAACTATATTATCTTCATCATCTCATCATTAACGACCAAACTGATATGAAGAGTCAATACAATCATTTGGTGGATCCGATAACTTTGCATGATTAGCTCTATCGTCTTCTTCTGGCATCTGATGTGGGGTGATAAAAGGTTTAGGAGGGATTCGTAGGGATTCAACATCTGATTCAAGCATCTCTACAACTTTATGCATTGATGGACGATCAACAGGCTTCAACTGTATGCACCACAATGCCACAATAATCATCTTCTTTGTAGTTTTCTTTTCATGTTCTATGGCATCTTCTTGTACTTCTATGTCCTTGCCTGCACTAACTTGGTCATAAGCCCATGAAGGAAAGTAAATTTGGCTTAAATGACTTGTCGATGCCTTTAGGTTCTTCCTTCTTCCTACCATTTCCATCAATAACATCCCGTAACTATAGACATCAGCTTTGTAAGAGACACCTCCAATATTTTTATAAAATAGTTCAGGAGCCATGTATCCTATCGTTCCTCTAGCAGCAGTGAGGGGCACAGTGTTATTAGATGTTGGGTACAATTTTGCTAGTCCAAAATCTGATATTTTTGGAACAAATTTTTCGTCAAGCAAAATGTTGTGCGGCTTGATATCAAAATGCAAAATTTGCATATCACAACCTTGATGTAGATATTCAATGCCACGAGCCACCCCAAGAGAAATCTCATACATTTTCTCATTGCTTAGTGAGACATTACCTTCCCTAGAAAAAATGTACTTTTCAAGAGACCCATTAGGCATGAACTCGTATATAAGAGCACGCTTGGATCCCTCGACAATGTAGCCTATAAGTTGCACGATATTGACATGGTGAATTCTTCCAATTGTGGCAACTTCGTTCATAAAATCTTGTCCATTGGCTTTTGACTTGCCTAATAATTTAACTGCTGCAAAACGACCACTACGAAGCTTTCCCTTATACACTAAGCCAAAGCCTCCTTCACCCAACTTGTCTTTAAATCCATTGGTTATCTTCTTAATCTCTAAGTAAGTGTACCTTATCGGCATGAGATCATTATCATGACTTTGCAAGAATTTTTCAATGTCTTCGTACATGGATAAATGTCGTCTTCGCCATTTATAGATAAGAAAAGTTAGGAGACATGGAAGCCCACATGGAAACAATAGTACATGATATATCACTGCATAGAGACATTTGAAACATATCAAAACATTTTACAAATGCTTTATTGATTTTAGTCACGAGTATATATATGTGATTAATTTATCATTTTAATTCTCTAATTTCAAAATCTGATCCTCGTGCCTCTCAACACTTTAATATATACCTCATGAAATTGAAAACAAAACAGTATCCGTGCAAGTCTATGATACAAAAAATAAAGGGAACTATAAATAAATTAGATTGTTTTTATAAAATAAGATCATTAACTGAAAGAAAATAAAATAGAAAAGCATTTATCAAAACATTTTACAAATACTTCATTGATTTTATTGACGAGTATATGCATGTAAGCTATGTGGGAATTTTTCATTCTAATTCTTCAATTTTAGAAACTTATCGTCATGGCTCTCAACACTCTAATAAATACCTCATGAAATTAAAAACAAAATTGTATTATCCATGCAAGTCTTAATTATTAATTCTATTTTTTTATATGTTAATTGATAGTATTATTAATATCATTCTAGCCATTTAGAAAATTAATGGCCATCATAAAAAAAAAATAATAGTTTTTTATAAGATAAGATCATTAACAGAAAGAAAATAGAAAAGTGTTATCCTAAAAAAATAGTAAATATTTTCAAAATACTCTGTGTTTGATTAGAACATTTTCTTTTAATGCTTGAAAATCGTTGTTTATAATTGAAAACAAACATAGAAAGAATATTAGATACATTAATTTGATGCAAAAATAATATAAATTTAAGCTAAAGTTAAAACTTGAAATAGTAGGGATTCAAAAGATATATTTAAATTTCAAGGACTTATTTTTTACAACGAAATAAATTTAATGAAAATAAATCATGAAAACATAATTATTTTTTAAACTGTAATTGTTGTGCGCTGATATACATATATTTATTGTTTCACAATTAGCTAATAAAAGTAAATTAAAATACTTACCGATAAGGACAAGTATCGTAGCGGGAAAGAATATGAGAAATCTTAGTAAATTTGAAGAGTTGGTCTTAAGGTAAAAAGGATGGTAAAAAGGACAATCAGAACCTGCCAAATAAAAAACAAAAAAAATAAATAAAAAATCATGTAGTTATTTGACTATAAGGATAAAAGATGATGAAAATTAGAAGTGACCGAAAAAATGTTCAAAATTTAAGAGTTTAGTGACCGAAAAAACTTCTCTTACTATTGATATGTACGAGATTAGTACTCTTTCTGTAAAATGATATAATTACACAAAATAAATTAACTCACCACCCCCAGTAACTCGACAAACTATCCAGGAGATACCTGTAATGATTAATTAAAAAAAACTTCTCTTCCTAGCTATGGGTAACTTGAAGGAGAACATTGATATGTACGAGATTGAAACTTGGATTGAAAAAAAAAAAGGAGCTTTTTTGGGTCTTTTATTTATTTGATTAGAAAATTAAATATTAGTACTCTTTCTGTAAAATGATATAATTACACAAAATAAATTAACTCACCACCCCCGTTAATTCGACAAAATATCCAGCGGATACCTATAATCACCAAGAAAATATGAATCAGCGTGCAAAATCTTGACGAGTAATTAAAAAAAAAAACCTCATTTGCGAAGAAAATGCGTCAAGTAAATGTATCGTTTTGTAGAACATATAAGACCGTAACAATCCGCACCCCAAAAAAACGTTTCTCCCGGCGTCACTAAGTAGTCTGCATTTCAAGAAAAAAGAAAAGGTCAGCATTTATTACAACATAAAACAAAGAAAAATATGGTATGCATAATCATAATACAGTACTTGAGGTAAGCTGATAGAGAGAGAGAGAGAGAGAGAGAGAGAGAGAGAGAGAGAGAACCATGAAAACAATAGTTGTTCTTCATGGTGGCTTCATCAAGGTTGCAGCGGTTCTCTGTGCTATATAAACAACAGAAAGAGAACCATGAAAGCTCGAACCCATATACCAAAACATCATGGACATCTGTATACGACATATTTGTCATATTTTTTCCCACAGGATAAATCAAATTTATACGGCACAAGTCAGGTACATCCTGGATGTCCCCACCAACCATGACATAGGAATGACCTTCCATATCGACACAGCTGGGAGAAGAAATACTGCTAGACGAAGAAGAATTATATGCAGTACCACTGCCATTTTTGCAAGAAGAAGCATCCATAATATAATCTGGAGGATTCAGCATTGGATTCTTGCAGCATAAAAAAGTTAACACAGATCTGTCTGTCCAATTTATATCATAATGAGAGTGGAGCAATTGATATTCTGTAAGAGAATGATGAGGGATGGAGAAGCAATCATCCTTCTGAACAGCAGCATCCACAAGTCGAATTGTGAAGTCACTGTAATTGATTGACTGAACATAATACTTTTCCGTGTCCAAGTATAAAGTTGGACGGATGTTGTTTTCACAAGCAAGTTCAAAACGTTTTTCGCCACAGCTCTCGGGATCGGTATTTAGTCGAAAAGGGTAGCTAATATTACGGATATTGCCACAAGAAGAAGGAGCGCAGTAATTGCTGGTGTTGTTTGTAGCACTGCAGCAATGGTGGGAGGATAGGATCACTAGAAAAGGGAGGGCTGCATATGCACCGAAGAGGTGCCTTAATTCTCTACTGAACATTGAGAGAGAAACTTTCTTTGGGAAACCAAATAATGTGCTTTGTTACACTTTGCTCAAGATATATAAATATATTATGAGGACAATACTCGTCTACAGACTACGTATACCATCTTGGATCAATACGAAAGGAAATCAATCAATAGCCACAAATTAAAGTCTTCGAGTTATTGTCTTGGGCCCATTCTCATTAAATTTATGGGCCCATTCTCATTAATTATATTTTTCAAATTTCTAAATGAGATGCAGACGAGCCCATTCAATATTTTTGAAATTTCCAAAATGAGGAGCCTGCCTTGAAGTTTCCAAGTCAATAAGAGAAAAAAAAAAAAGCAAAGGAAAGAATGGGGTGCCGTTCAATATTTAAATATAAATATAGTAGGAGTAAAGTAAAAATGCAAAACTGTATAAAAACTACGTTGTTTACATTTCTGTTTTTAAAGGGGTTACAATATGAAACGCTGCCTTTAGCCTTTGAAAATGAAAATTCACAATATATATTTTTTTCATAAATATATTCTTTGTTTTGTTTGAAGGCAGGAGTATTTGAAAATTCACAAGATTATAGATTTAACACAAATAAATCTATTTTTTCTACATAAAATGAAAATATGAAATGCTCAGCCGATTTTTGGAAAGTATTATTTTTTCATGAAATTTTTTAGTTTTTAACAATTGAGTATTTTAGGAATTTTTTATTAATATTAATAAATTATGTGGTCTTGAGAATATATTGATCCTCTCATTACTAGACTACATGTCTATTAAGTACTGTGGTGAATAATATTTTTTAATTTTTTTATTTAAAAATATATTAAAATAATATCATCCATCTATAATTTTAATGCCAGTGTGCTAAAATAAAAAAAAATTAACAAAATAAATTATAACATTTCGTGTGAAAACTTTAGGTTAAGTCATATGTACATATAACTATTAAACAATTAAATTTAGATCTAACTTAAAGTTTATTTTTAAAATGTTTAATGTCATCAACTAATTAAGTAATTAAATTTTAATAAAGTATTATATATAAAACAAAAATTAAGTATTTACTTAATTTTAAGTATATAATACTTTTTTTTTACCTGGGTAGGTCACCCATAATAATGAGGCTTGTGAATGTCATCAACTCCATCCAAAACCACGAAGCAGCTTACCTCAGGTAGGGTGCGTTAGGGGTGCTACTACCTTCCCTAACCACAACCAGTCCCTTACCCGCGAATTTCTGACAAGACCAGTACATCGGGTTTCCTAGTAGCCTGCAATCAATTACTAGGTGGCGACTCCAACGAACCAATCAATGCAAACGCAACAACAAAGAAAACATCGCCAGCCAATGCCGCGCGGATTTTTCTGACGTGCGACAGAATGGCGACTCCACTGGGGAAGGTACCGTTTCTGACATTATTGGACTAAGCTTTGTGTATTTGATGTGTTTAAGTTTTTTCTTTTTTGTCTATTTCTTGTTATCGTATTTTTCATGCATTTTATAGTAATTGTTTCATGCATCACCTGTTCTTATTTTTGAAAGCACACACAAGCTTCTAGGCTAGGTGGGGAACTAGTGATCTGCCCTAAGACTATTGGTCAGGGTTCAGATGCGTGAAACACCCAACTCATATCTGAGTGCCTGCTTGGTAATGGTGGGTATACGTGCCTTAACTATTCCTTGCAACGCCTCCATACTGTCTTTACGAAGAACGTCACTGGGCAGATATGAGACCCTTTTGAGACCAGATAGAAAATCTACCCATGTTCACATAATGAATAAAACCTGTCCTTAGGTTGTATGTGCTATTGTTATTTGCATAAGGGCAAACCCTTCTTGAAGCATCTTGAACTCAAGACTTGTGGGTGACACAATAGCCGTCGCTTAGAAAATTTTCATTGTAGAGTATGGACAAAAATCACGATTTTTGTTCCATTATACAAGAGTTACGACCATATTGTCACCCCTCGAAGGGCGAGTTCATCATATAGATTACATGTTCATATATTTTTCATGCATCCCGACATCGCGGCGGCCCTAAAAAATTATTCTAATTCTCTTGAATTAATTATGGAAAAAGAACAGATTCTGGCATCCGGTTCTTTTAGGGGAAAATGTCTCATTTGAGGAGTCGCCACCTAGTATTATGGTCACTAGGAACCCTAACTGGTCAACAGAGATTCTATGACTCGGGATTGGTTACGTAAAAGGGAAGATATTATCACCCTTAAACGTTCTGCCTAAGGCAAACTGCATTGCTGGTTTTGTCTTAAACTGCTAAATATTTATTAATTTATGCTGTGATGATTTGTTTATAATATTCCTGACTCTGGCGCCAGTGAATATTCGAGCTCGAATAATTCCAACTCTGGCGTTGGTAAAAATTCGTAGCTACGACAAAAATTAGATCAATATATTTTTTTATTCCCTACTCTAACGTCAGTAAATAAATAAATAAAAATAAATTTATTTTTACGCATGCACACATTTTTTATTTTTTCTGGCTAAACAGAATAAAAATACAACGAATAAAAATAATATAAATTTAAACCGGTATTTTTATTCCTGACTCTGACGTCAGTGAATAAACCAATAAATTTACATTATTTTTATTCATGCATACATATTTTTTTATTTTTTTATTTTTTTTTTTTGCCTTTTTTTATTTTTTTTATGTTTTTTTTATTTTTTTGGGCTGGGCCGGGTCTGGCCCAGCCCAGCACATGTTTTTTTGGGCCGGGCCCAGCTCAGCCCAAAAGGGACTGGGCTAGGCCCAGCCAGCCTGGCCACTGGCCCAAGCCAGTGGCCTGGCTGGTTTTAATCGGATGCACGCGTGAAGCAATTTCACGCGTGCATCAACTGTGCGAAGGTAATTAAATTACCTTCGCACAGTTCGTTCATTGTGCACAGTTACAAAACCAGAACGAAGAGGGAATGAGAATGGCTTACCTGCTTCTGGAGATCGCGAGGAGGCTAGCAGCACAGTGATTTCTCTCGTCTGTTATGTTGTAACCCATTTTTGGGTCCCCATAAAAATAAAATAAATAGCCAAAAGAGTGTAGAAAAAATAACAGGAGGCAGAAGCGCTCAGGAAACAGTCAGAAAATTGGTCAAGGAATTTAAAAAATACAAGGATTGAATTTTTGACAGTATATTTTTGAAGGATGAAAGCCCTATTGAGAAGGAAAATTTGAATTTTGAGGAGAAAAGCCCAAATTTGGATGTTTATGGACTTAATTGGATTTTTATGGACTTAATTGGATTTTTATTTGAATTTATAGAAGATTTGATTGCAAGAAAAATTGATTTTTAAGTCAATTTGGGCTTTAATTTGAAGAAATTTAAGTTCTGGGGCCAAAATATATTTTTTAGGAATTTATTGGGTCAAATCAGGGGCTTAATTGCATAAATATTAAAGTTTAATGGCCAATTAGGGACTTAATTAAGAAAATCCGAAACCAGGGACCAAATTGGAAGAGGCGCGTAAATGGAGGGGCTGCAATTATTCGGTTCAGGGGCCTAATTGAAGAAATTGAAAGTTTATTAATCAATTGAGGGCTCAATTGCATAAATCAGAGGCCAAGGACTAAAGTGAAAAAGGCGGCCAACAAGAGGGGCGGGGACTGAATTCGGAGGACTGATTTGAAGTTTGCCAATTTAAATGAAACGGCGCGTTTTATCCAAAACGACGCCGTTTCATATATGAAAAAAAAAAAAAAAAAGAGGGAAGACTAGAACGGTGTCGTTTTGAACGACACTGTTCATCTTCTTCCTTCCCCCCGGTTTAGCAGCAACAGAAGACGAAAATTTTGAAAACCTTCCCGCCTCTCTCTCCTCGCCCCCACCACCACCACCGAAAGCGTCAATGGCCGACCAGCCGTTGCGTGATTGAAGGCGCACTAACCATGGTCTCCCACCCGTTCTGCCCCTATAAATATAGAAGAAAACCGAAGAGAAAAAAAACCCGAGAGAGGACCGGGAGAGAGAGGAGAGAGAGAGACGAACCGAAGAGAGAGGGAGAAAAAACCCGAAGGACCCGAAAAGAGAGAGAGAGACCCGAAGGGAGGAGAGAGAGAGAGAAAACCGCCTGACCCGCCGTCCTAAGCCAAGCTGCCACCGCCTCCGCAGCAGCACCGCCAGCAAGCCGTCGTCTCCGCCGTGCCAGGTACGCTTCCCCCCCCTGCACATTTTTTTTTCTTGTTGTTCTTAAATTTCGTCTCCTGCATGCAGAGGCGTTCTGCATGCAGCGGACGGGGGGGAAAATAATTCCCCCCCTGTGTTTTTTAATTCCTCTGGGCCAGATGTTGTCTGGCCCAGAACTATGTGGTCCGGGCCAGAGAAATCTGGCCCAGTCCGTCTGTCTGGGCCGGGTCCGGCCCAGACCGAGGTTAATTAGTTTTTTGGGCCGAGTTCGGCCCAGTACCTGTTGGGCTGGATCTGGCCCAGTTTAGTTGGGCCGGCCCAGCCCCTTTTAATATATAAATATATTATAATTATATTATATTATATTATATTATTATTATTATTATTATTATTATTATTATATATGTGTATATATGTTAAAAAATATTTATAAAAAAAAATATTAAAAAAAAATCTAAAAAATATTGTTGATTTTCTTGCATATTTTTGTAAAAATGGTTTAATGTTGGTTTGTATTTTTATACCATAAAGATATAAAACAGTGTTAAAAAAAAAAAAATACCCGGTTTTCGTCAAAACATCAAAGATTTTTCAGAATAAAAAATGTTTTTGCTTTCAAAAAAAAATTCTAAAAAGTCCCTAAAAATGTTGTTGTTTTTTTGCATATTTTTATTAAAGTGGATTAATATTGGGTTGTATTTTTTACCATAAGGATACAAGCTCAGTATTAAAATACCCGATTTTCGTCAAAGCATAAAAAAAAAATTGTTTACAAAAATGTGTTTTCTTGCGTGTTGCATACGGCCAATACTCTAACATATTTTAAATGTTCTTTTTTTATAAAAAATATATTGGAAGCTTAGAAAGTGTGTTTTCGCATAGATTTCTTAAACACAAATTATTTTCTTGCATTTCTGGATTTTACAACATGTTTGTAAAACTCCAAAGGGTATTGGCCAATATTCCAAAAACTATAAAAATCTTATTTTGGAGAAGGAATTTATTATTTACCGCTAATCTTTGGATAAAGAAATCCTTAAAAGGATGAATATCCAAAATATTATTGGGAGTAATAAATCCACACATATTCTTGAAAGAAGCCTTGATTATAATCGAGGACATTTCAAAATTTAATTTTTTTTTATTATTATTCCACGACTTATGAGTCGCAAACTTTTGAAATACTAAGGGAAAAATGAGCTTTCAAAGCACGTGGAATCTCCTTAGATTTCTATCTAAAATCAATTGATGAGCCTAGAAAATACCAACACCATAGCAATTATAAAGCAAACCAAACACCAAGCAGCTTACCTTAGGTAGGGCGTACTAGGGGTGCTAATACCTTCCCTTTACGCAACCAGTCCCTTGCTTTAGAATCTCTGAAAGACCAGTTAGGGTTCCTAGTGACCAAAATACTAGGTGGCGACTCCAAAGAACCAAATCAGCAAAACAAAACAAAACGAAAGTCGCCAGTCGAATGTCGCAAAACAAAGACCGGATTTTTTTTGGGGTGCGACATGTTATATGACCTTCCCCTTTCTGTTTTCCTCTTGTTTCGGTGACGATGAAGGTCACGGCTTGCTGTTGGGTTCTTCCTTCTCTGATTTGCAGGGGGGATTGAGGAGACGGTGATGCTAATGTTGGGTTTTCTGGGTTCATATGCTTGCGTTTTCTCTGTTTTGTTTTTGGCTGTGTATTTTCTTTCTCGGTTTGGCTGGGTTTCTTCCCTCTATCTCGCTCTGTTTTTTCCTCTCTGTCGTGCTCTGTTTTTCTCGGGTCTTTCTCTGGTCTCTCCCCTTTGGTTCCCTGGTTTTTTCGAGTCTAGGTTAGCTTCCCCTGGGTATTTTTCTTGCTTTGTTTTGTGATTTTCTTCCCCTTTTCTGGGTTTTCTTCGCCTCTGTTCGGGGTTCTTTTTTTTCTTCCCCCCCGGTTCTGTGTTTCTCCCCCCTTTTGCGTGTATGGACTATCTCTGGCTTTTATAGCCAGAGAACAAAGCCGTTTCTTCAAGCCATAAATTGTGTTAATTGCAGGTGTAACGGTGGGAGCGGCGGTGGGCGTCCGTTTTCAGTCGGGAAGAAGATGAACAGTTGCGGGAAAACGGCGCCGTTTTGGTGTTTTGTGTTTTCATCCCTGACATTTTTCATTTTTACAGTCCAGTCCTTGGGTAAATTGTAATTGAACCCCTGCATCTCAGCGTCATTTACACATTGGTCCTTGGGTTTTAATTTTGCAATTTTTACCCCAAACTTTAATATTTCTTCAATTAAGTCCATGCTTTAATTAATTTAATTAAATCCAAGTCCAATTAAGCCTCAAAACTTATCGATTCTCCAATTAAACCCTTAATTGGATTAATTAAATTAATTGCAAGCTTAATTAAGTCTCAAAACTTATCAATTCTCCAATTAAACTCTTAATTGGATTAATTGAATTAATTCCAAGCTTAATTAAGTCTCCAAACTTATCAATTCTCCAATTAAACCCTTAATTGGATTAAATAAATTAATTCCAAGCTTAATTAGATTAATTCCAACATTTAATTAAACCCTAAAACCTTCATTCATATTGCCCTTAACCCAAAATTTAATTCATTCTTCATTTATTTCATTTTACTTCCTTTTTTATTATCATTATTATTTTTTCCTTTTCAATAAATAAAATAATAATATTAAAAATAAAAATAAAATGGTCAAAATTTGGGTTATGACAGTTGCCCCCTCTTTATAATATTTACTATGCAAAGATATTGGAAAATTTCATTTTCTTTTATCTTTGTGTAGTAAATTTATAAAGAAAAGTAGATAGAGAAAGAACCTCTTTTTTTTTTTCTTGAAAACAGTAGATTGACACATGACCTTTAGAGAGAGATGTAGAAATTAAGAAACAAGTCATTTGGAAGATGACCCACTTTTTTTGTTTTTTGTTTTAGTCTTGAAAACGGTAGATCGACACATGACCTTTATAGAGAGATGTAGAAATCAAGAAACAAGTCATTTGGAAGACGACCTCTTTTTTTGTTTTGTTTGTTTTTTTTTTTAAATGGCAGATGGACATATGACCTTTACAGAGAGATGTAGAAATCAAGAAACAAGTCATTTGGAAGACGACCCTTTTTTTTTTTGTATTTTGTTTTTTTTTTTTGTTTTTTAGAAGTGGTCTTATTATGATGGGTGACCTACCCAAGTAAAAAAAAATAATAATAATAATAATAAAAAATAATAATAATAATAATAATAAGGGCTCGAAGGCGCACTCAAAAGAATGTGAGGGCTCAAAGGCACTCGAAAAGGAAAACGAGTGCTCAAAGGCAACTCAAAGAGGAAAGGGAGGGCTGAAAGGCGCTCCCAGAAGAAAGCGAGTGCTCAAAGGCGCTCCAAAAGAAAAGCGAGCACTCAAAGGTACTCAAAGAGGAAAGGGAGGGCTGAAAGGCGCTCCCAGAAGAAAGCGAGTGCTCAAAGGCGCTCCAAAAGGAAAGCGAGCACTCAAAGGTACTCAAAGAGAAAAACGAGTGCTCAAAGGCGCTCGAAAAGGAAAGCGAGCACTCAAAGGTGCTCGTAAAAGGAAAGCAAGTGCTCAAAGGCACTTCGAGAAGAAAATGAGTGCTCAAAGGCGCTCTAAGAAGAAAGTGAGTGCTCAAAGGCACTTGAAGGGAAAAGCGAGTGCTCAGAGGCACTGGTGCTTAGAGGCACTTGAAGGGAAAAGCGAGTGCTCAGAGGCACTGGTGCTTAGAGGCACTTGAAGGGAAAAGCGAGTGCTCAGAGGCACTTGAAGGCGAAAGCGAGTGCTCAGAGGCACTGGTGCTCAGAGGCACTTAAAGGGAAAAGCGAGTGCTCAGAGGCGCGAGTGCTTAGAGGCACTTGAAGGGAAAAGCGAGTGCTCAGAGGCACTGGTGCTCAAAGGCACTTGAAAGGGAAAGAAAGTGCTCAGAGGCAGTGGTGCTCAAAGGCACTTGAAGGGAAAAACGAGTGCTCAGAGGCACTGGTGCTCAAAGGCACTTGAAGGGAAAAGCGAGTGCTCAGAGGCACTTGAAGGGAAAGGGAGTGCTCAGAGGCACTGGTGCTCAAAGGCACTTGAAGGGCAAAGCGAGTGCTCAGAGGCACTGGTGCTCAAAGGCACTTGAAAGGAAAAGCGAGTGCTCAGAGGCACTGGTGCTCAAAGGCACTTGAAGGGCAAAGCGAGTGCTCAGAGGCACTGGTGCTCAAAGGCACTTGAAGGGAAAAGCGAGTGCTCAGAGGCACTGGTGCTCAAAGGCACTTGAAGGGGAAAACGAGTGCTCAGAGGCACTGGTGCTCAAAGGCACTTGAAGGGGAAAACGAGTGCTCAGAGGCACTGGTGTTCAAAGGCACTTAAACGGAAAACGAGTGCTCAAAGGAACTTAAACGGGAATCGAGTACTCAGAGGCACTAGTGCTCAAAGGCACTTGAAGGGGAAAACGAGTGCTCAGAGACATTTGAAGGGTAAGCGAGGGCTTAGAGGCGCTTGAAGAGGCAAGCGAGTGCTCAAAGGCGCTCGAACAGAAAAGTGAGGGCTCAAAGGCACTCGAAGAGGAAAGCGAGTGCTCAAAGGCGCTCGAAGAGGAAAGTGAGGGCTCAGAGGAGCTCGAAAAGGAAAGCGAGGGCTCAGAGGCGCTCGAAAAGGAAGGCGAGCACTCAAAGGTACTTGAAGAAGAAAGTGAGGGCTCAAAGGCGCTCGAGAAGGAAGGTGAATGCTCAAAGGCATTTGAAAAGGAAAACGGGTGCTCAAAGGCACTCGAAGAGGAAGAAAAGCACGAAGATTTTTCAGATGGCCTATTTCTTATGGGCGGCCTTCCCATGTTGAAAAATTCTCAAAAATGAAAAACATTCAACAATAATTTTGATCTTTGGCATTTCAAGTTGGCCTTTCCACTTTGATGGATTCCATTGGGATTTTCTCATATGAAATTTGCAAAACTCATTGTTCAATGTCTCAAAGTTTAGATGATATGCATGCATCTTTACCTGTTTTGAAATATAGGCCCCCATTTCTTCTTAGTCTTCTTGTTGCTTGACTAATGAGGACTTGCTACCTCTGATTCGGGTCATCTTTGTCGCTTGGCTTCTAGTCCACTCGAATTGGCCCTTGTAAGTTTATTTCCAGATTTGTTTGCACAACTTAGCCTTTGTGGTGCCCATCGTGACCCACTTGCTTGCTAAAGATTTTCTGACTCGTCAAATATTTTGAGAGGATCATTCATTACTCCTCGTCTCACTGATAAAAACATTCTGTGTCACTTGCTGAAAGGATCAAATTGTTTTTCGTAAACCAAAATGCCCCCTTGTCTTGTTGTAGGAAATATTCCTCTCTTTTTTTCTAGAAGAGAAAATACAATGTTGCCCCCTTGTACTGGTCATTGTCCCCCAAGTGTGCTTTGTCAGCGACTTAGACAAATAATGGTTTTAAAAGACCATTCTCTCATTTCTCTTTTTGTTCATTTTGGTGAAGGAATGTGGGTCTAGAATGAATCTTGAAATCTTGATCTTGCATTTTGAAAACAAAAATTATTTCGATGTGAATCTAAAACAATTTGCTTTTGAAATCTTACAACTCCTTGGCTATCTTCTTTCTTGGAAAAAGAGGTTATTTGCTCTTGTTTGGCAATGAGATCTTCAGTGAAAATACGTCATGAGATGACCTTTTTGTTTCAAAAGTGAAGGGCTCGAGAAAAGCTCGAGGTTTTATATGAGAAAAATTTTGTCTCTTTTTGAATCATTCATTTTTATCAGCATAAATAATAATGAGTAGTTTATTCTTGATGTCATGAATCTTATGAAAAAGTATTCTTTGCATTTTGAGAGCATTGTTTATTATTCCAGGTTGCTTGCTTGCTTGATTAGAAAGGACTTCTACAAGGACGTAACGTAGGCTGTGATTTCTGGCTATGAAAGAAAATGATTCATAAGGCTCAAAGAGTGTTTCAGGGTTTCAAAGACTAAGGATCACTATCAATAGTTTGACTCTTGACGTCATTCCTATTTTCTTTTGCCGCTCTTCTTTGATTTGCTGCTTCTTCTCTTCTTCTTTGCTTTGCTAGGACATACTCACTTTATCTTGGATGTCACTTTTTCTAGTGATTTGGGCATGCCCCCTAGCTTTTGAGTTTCTTGAGCTCTTATGCTTTTTTTGGCTTTTCTCTCACGGCTTTTTCTCTTTTCTCATTGAAGTTTCTTCTCTTGCCCCAGTGTGGGGTGTGATTCTAGTCGGGATTTTTTTTTCATGAAAGAAAAATTATTCGGGCTCAAAAAGGGATAGCAAGGGATGTATTTATTTCAGAACGTGAAAGGAATAACAAAGATGGCCTTTCCTCATTTCAAGCGCAAGCAGTTAAGATCAATAAAATTTGACCTCATCCAGTATGATGGTTTGGTCTTTGCAAAGATGCATTTCATGAGTCATGAGTTAAGAGTTCACTACATACCATTATTCATACATTTAAAAACACACGATTCAAGAGTCATAGGGTAAGGGTGTTTATTCATTTTCTTTTTTTTTTTGGTTTATAATTTAGTCACCTCAATGATATGGAGTTGCTTGATTCAATTGTCATTCTATAAGTGAATGTTAAAAATATCATTTTTGAAAGAACATCAAATTATTTTTGAAATCAAAATACCAGATCAATTTTTCAAAACTCCAATAGGGAAATGAATTTTGGTACAAGAGATGAATTGTGTCTATGAGATCACGCGAGGCTTCAAAGGTGTATTCGTGAGTCCTTATAAGAAAACTCTCTTAAAAAGATAAATAATGATTGGTCGCAAACACAATTGAATGAGAAACTCATTATTTCATTGAAGCTTTGGAAAAGAAGCTTAACAACAAAGAACTTATGCCAACATGAATATTGGCATGATAACACATAAAAGGGCTAAACATTTAGCGATCATTCGTTAGAATTTTTAGGAATCTTTCAATCATTCATTCTCATTAACAAAGGGCATCTCTTCAACACTTAGTTTCAGTCACATGTAGACCATTCTCGACCTATTATCACCATAGCTTTATCTTCAAAACAATTGATATCTGGGAGTTGGTGCGAAGCAATCAGCTATAGGAACGATAAGTGCCTTGGCAAGCACCTTCAGTGAAACCGTTTTTCTTAGTCGGGTTAGCAATCTTACCTAACCCAATGGCTTGTTCAATCCTCTCAGCTATAACAACTAGGTCAGTGAAATGTTGTGCAGAGCTTTAAATGTATTGGAAAATAAACTGATCATCTCTTTTTCCAACATGGGAGGATTAACTTGTGCAGCTACCTCACTCCATCTCCGGGCATATTCTCTTATGGACTCCTTGTTGTTCTTCTCCATAGCTTGCAAGCTTAAACCGATCAGGGGCCCACGTCTATATTGAACTTATATTGCCTCATGAAGGCATTCAACTAAGTCCTTCCATTTTTTAAACCTTCGGTATTGTCCAACCGCATATACCAAGTGAGGGCAAACGTCACTCAAGCTATCTTGAAAAAAAATGAATCAGCAATTTCTTCATCATCAACCACCTCAGCCATTTTGTTGCAGTATGCTTTGAGATGAGTTATAGGGCATTGAGTTCCCGTATATTTGACAAATTCTGGCACTCTAAACTTTTTTGGGAATGAACAACGTTGGGGCACCAAACACATATTGACAGCTTTCACCAAGTCACACAAATGGTTTCCCTCAACTGCCCTTATCCTCTTTTCTAGGGTAGTCCATTTTTCCAAACCCTCTTCTCTCACCATTTTGCCCTTTTGATATTCTTTCTCGGTAGAATCAATGGTAGGCAAAATTCTTGAGGGGTATGCTGGCTGGAAATGCATAGCTTGTTGAAATTCAGATGACACCTTATTTGCCCCCAGATTCTGTGAATCGAAATGAGTTACATGCATATGTTCAGGCTGAGCTATAAGTGTTGCTTTTCCGGATTTATCTCTCAAGGCCTGCTCGAGTAGACTAGTAAGCCTTGCGACTTTTTCCTTAAGATTGTCCACCTCTTTTTGATGTTGGGCTTCCAACTGGGCTCTTTCTTCGTTTTCCATTTGTCTTTTTCTCGAACGAGTGTTATAAATGAGTTTCAAATGGGGGACCTATATTTCAACCTGCTAAATGTAAAATCATGCATTTATGCAAAAAATGCTAAAGCAATAAAAAAAAATGCGTATGAAATGTGAACTTGTCTTTCACGGGGTGACAACCTAATTGGAAGATCCTAATTACTGAGTGCATCAAGGGGTTGGTCATTATCTAGTTTCAAAGGGTCTCTCGCATGCTCAGTGATCGTCCATGAAAGGTCGATATGAGGCTTACAAGTAGTGTGAAGATAGAGGCCCTGAGTAATATCAGTTTGGCATATCAACCCCTTCCAAGTAAACAATCAAGCGAGAGTTGGATGGTTTCACGAGTCTTACCCAGGCTCAAGCCATTGGGGTACCGTTACTTTCCCACTTATCCTAGGTTGCAAAGTGTGTGCTCTCAAAGTGATGCATGACAACATAAACAAGGATGCATGCTAAAGCAGTAAATGCAGGAAAAATAAACAAATAAACACAACAAAAAACAAACAAATAAATAAAAAAATAGCAATAATAAGGCAAAAGACAAAGCTTAATCCTAAGTCCTCAGTGGAGTCGCCATTCTGTCGCACCCGACATCGCGGCGGCCCTAAAAAATTATTCTAATTCTCTTGAATTAATTATGGAAAAAGAACAGATTCTGGCATCCGGTTCTTTTAGGGGAAAATGTCTCATTTGAGGAGTCGCCACCTAGTATTATGGTCACTAGGAACCCTAACTGGTCAACAGAGATTCTATGACTCGGGATTGGTTACGTAAAAGGGAAGATATTATCACCCTTAAACGTTCTGCCTAAGGCAAACTGCATTGCTGGTTTTGTCTTAAATTGCTAAATATTTATTAATTTATGCTGTGATGATTTGTTTTATAATATTCCTGACTCTGGCGCCAGTGAATATTCGAGCTCGAATAATTCCAACTCTGGCGTGGTAAAAATTCGTAGCTAGACAAAAATTAGATCAATATATTTTTTATTCCCTACTCCTAACGTCAGTAATAAATAAATAAAAATAAATTTATTTTTACGCATGCACACATTTTTATTTTTTCTGGCTAAACAGAATAAAAAAATACAACGAATAAAAATAATATAAATTTAAACCGGTATTTTTATTCCTGACTCTGACGTCAGTGAATAAACCAATAAATTTACATTATTTTTTATTCATGCATACATATTTTTTATTTTTTTATTTTTTTTGCCTTTTTTTATTTTTCTATGTTTTTTTATTTTTTTGGGCTGGGCCGGGTCTGGCCCAGCCCAGCACATGTTTTTTTGGGCCGGGCCCAGCTCAGCCCAAAAGGGACTGGGCTAGGCCCAGCCAGCCTGGCCACTGGCCCAAGCCAGTGGCCTGGCTGGTTTTAATCGGATGCACGCGTGAAGCAATTTCACGCGTGCATCAACTGTGCGAAGGTAATTAAATTACCTTCCCACAGTTCGTTCATTGTGCACAGTTACAAAACCAGAACGAAGAGGGAATGAGAATGGCTTACCTGCTTCTGGAGATCGCGAGGAGGCTAGCAGCATAGTGATTTCTCTCGTCTGTTATATGACCTTCCCCTTTCTGTTTTCCTCTTGTTTCGGTGACGATGAAGGTCACGGCTTGCTGTTTGGTTCTTCCTTCTCTGATTTGCAGGGGGGATTGAGGAGACGGTGATGCTAATGTTGGGTTTTCTGGGTTCATATGCTTGCGTTTTCTCTGTTTTTGTTTTTGGCTGTGTATTTTCTTTATCGGTTTGGCTGGGTTTCTTCCCTCTGTCTCGCTCTGTTTTTTCCTCTCTGTCGTGCTCTGTTTTTCTCGGGTCTTTCTCTGGTCTCTCCCCTTTGGTTCCCTGGTTTTTTCGAGTCTAGGTTAGCTTCCCCTGGGTATTTTTCTTGCTTTGTTTTGTGATTTTCTTCCCCTTTTCTGGGTTTTCTTCGCCTCTGTTCGGGTTCTTTTTTTTTCTTCCCCCCGGTTCTGTGTTTCTCCCCCCTTTTGCGTGTATGGACTATCTCTGGCTTTTATAGCCAGAGAACAAAGCCGTTTCTTCAAGCCATAAATTGTGTTAATTGCAGGTGTAACGGTGGGAGCGGCGGTGGGCGTCCGTTTTCAGTCGGGAAGAAGATGAACAGTTGCGGGAAAACGGCGCCGTTTTGGTGTTTTGTGTTTTCATCCCTGGCATTTTTCATTTTTACAGTCCAGTCCTTGGGTAAATTGTAATTGAACCCCTGCATCTCAGCGTCATTTTACACATTGGTCCTTGGGTTTTAATTTTGCAATTTTTACCCAAACTTTAATATTTCTTCAATTAAGTCCATGCTTTAATTAATTTAATTAAATCCAAGTCCAATTAAGCCTCAAAACTTATCGATTCTCCAATTAAACCCTTAATTGGATTAATTAAATTAATTGCAAGCTTAATTAAGTCTCAAAACTTATCAAATTCTCCAATTAAACTCTTAATTGGATTAATTGAATTAATTCCAAGCTTAATTAAGTCTCCAAACTTATCAATTCTCCAATTAAACCCTTAATTGGATTAAATAAATTAATTCCAAGCTTAATTAGATTAATTCCAACATTTAATTAAACCCTAAAACCTTCATTCATATTGCCCTTAACCCAAAATTTAATTCATTTCTTCATTTATTTCATTTTACTTCCTTTTTTATTATCATTATTATTTTTTCCTTTTCAATAAATAAAATAATAATATTAAAAATAAAAATAAAATGGTCAAAATTTGGGTTATGACAATATAGATTACATGTTCATATATTTTTCATGCATGCGCCGGAATGAAAAGTAGGTCCCCTACGAGTCTACAACACCCGACTTTGATGAAAAAAGACACGGAAAGATTAAAAGGGTGCTCGACGTAACGCCCATTTTTAAGAAGAGTTGGAGTTTTTGAAGACAAGCATGACTCGCCTTTAGCTTACTCGAGCAAAATACTAAAAAATAACTCTAGGAAAGTTCCTTCCTATCGACCTATCATCTTTGTTCAAAACCCAACAACGACTCAGCCTGAAGGAATTGGGGGCAAACATGGTTAAGAGCCTTGACACAATCATGTATTTCTGCAAAAGCTTTGGTGGGAAGGTTGACCGAAGGGGAAGTGCACTACCGATGCAGAATGGAGCCTATCTTGTTTTGCAAAAAAAAACCTTAGTTTGATCATGCCTAGAAAATTTTGTTTTAACCTGTTCCAGTTTTGTTGGTAATTTGGCTCTAAATTTCATAAAAAAAAAAACTTTCCCTATCAAATGAGCCTTTCTTGTTAATAAGATCATGTGTTTATAACACACCTTCATTTTTGTTGTTGTTTCATGCAAATAACACATTGAGCATAACAGTTAAGCATGAAGCCATTACACCAAATAATCGTTAAGCATGAAGCCATTACACCAAGACTCCTTGGGTATGTTTCCCCTTTCTTCCAAAATTATGCATGATCGCACATCAAGGATTTTTGGGAATTCAAAGTTTAGTACAAAAACAGAAATCATGTTGATGTTTGTCCAAAACAAACGAGTTCTGGAAATTCAGGTGATTCCTTAGAAAGGTAACCATACACCTAGAAAACCTAAAAAAAAAAAAAAAAAAAGAACCCATGAAGTGACTCTAAAAGTTGAGTTTTATTTGAATGAATAATGAGAAATCACATTGTATACTCGCATGAAAGCAAGGCTTACCGATCCTAAATGCATGAATTTGAAATGAAGAAAGGTCATCTTTGATAATCTTTTCACACGAGGCTAAAATATATCCTTTTGTAGTCCCCTTTTTGAGCCTGATAATATTTTTTTGGAAATAACCTTGGCTAGGATCACACCCCACACTAGGGGCAAGTGCGATGGCATTGAGAAAACCTCAATGATCGAAAGTGCCCAAGCAATACTAGGGGGCATAAAAGAAAATTCTCAATCATCAAAGGTGCCCAAACAAAGCTAGAGGTCATGAAGAAAAACCCAAAGGATCCAAAAGTTTTGAGCAAAAAAAAAAAAAAAAAAACAATACTCCAAACCATATGAAGAAAACAAAAGCAAAGAGAAAAAGCCCAAACCCATCACTAGGGGGCACGACAGACAATTTTTGAAAGACAGTCAAATGACAAAAGGTCAAGAAACAAGCACAAGTGATCCTTAGTTTTGAAAATCCCTTAAACACCTTTCGAGCCTACAAATATCATTTTCTTCATAACCAAGAGCCCAATCCTACATTACGTGCCTAATCAAGCCCTCAAAGGCAAGCAATCTGGATCGGTAGGCAATGCTTTCTCATGTGAACCAAATCATTATTCATGCAAATAAAATGAATGCTTTCAAGACTGGATCTTTGAAACTCTCATATTAAATCTTGAACCATTTCGACCAGCCAAATGTCACTTCATATTTTTCACCAAAAAGCAAAACAAAAGGTTTTCATCACTTCTGATAACCTCTCCATAGGAATCACTTGAATTTTTTCAGAATGAGTTTTCTTTGAATAGATGTCAAAATGATTTTTGTGTCTGGAATAGCTTTGGAATTCCGAAAATTCTGCAAAAAAAAAAAAAAAAAAAAACTCATTGTCAAACCTTCCTTCACATAGCCTCGTCCCCAAACCTTAATTGAACACTTGGGGGCATGATCAAGCTGGGGAGCAATAAAAAATATATATATCTGGTAAGGCTGGCTCCATGATTCCCTTTCTAAGAAACTGCCGGGCAAAATCAACAACCTTTGAGATAAAGGGGCGGAGGACAAAGAAGTATGATGATATCAAGTCTTTCCTAGAGGGCAAGATTACAAGAGATGACTCGAGTAAGCAAGAGCGAAAAAGCCATCGAAGTTCACTGCCAACACTCCAACTTTTGAGAAGAGAAAGACATCATGAAGAAATGGGGACCTATATTTTCTCAGGTAAGAATACATGCATATTGACCATAATGCATTGCTTTCAACATTGTCAGATCGGTGGTTCATCACCATTTCTCAGGTAGTGCGTTTTCTAACCCTACCTCATTTCGAGTGCGCCTTTGAGCCCTCACTTCTCAGGTAGTGCGTTTTCTAACCCTACCTCCTTTTGAGTGCGCCTTTGAGCCCTCACCAACATTTTTCTGGGTAGATCACCCATTACAATGAGATCATTCTTCCACTTGAGTAGGTCACCCATTACAATGAGACCACTCTTTCCTTTTTCTTTGGGTAGGTCACCCATTACAATGAGACCATTTTTTTTTCTGGGTAGGTCACCCATTAGAATGAGACCATTCTCCATCTTTTTTTTTTACCTGGGTAGGTCACCCATAAGAATGAGACCACTCTTCCCCCTTTCCACCTGGGTAGGTCACCCATTAGAATGAGACCATTCTCCATCGTATGAAAGTAAAGCTTATCGATCCTAAATGCAGGAGTTTGAAATGAAGAAAGGCATCTTTGATAATCTTTTCACGAGGCTAAAATATATCCTTTGTAATCCTCTTTTGAGCCATCATCTCGGGTAGTGCGTTTTTCTAACCCTACCTCATTTTGAGTGCACCTTTGAGCCCTTACTTCTTGGGTAGTGCGTTTTCTAACCCTACCTCATTTCGAGTGTGTCGTTGAGCCCTCACTTCTCGAGTAGTGCATTTTTTAACCCTACCTCATTTCGAGTGTGTCGTTGAGCCCTCACCTCTCGGGTAGTGCGTTTTCTAACCCTACCTCATTTCAAGGGCGCCTTTTGAGTCCTCGCCAACATTTTTTTGGGTAGGTCACCCATTACAACGCAACCAATTCTCCATGTTTTTTTTACCTGGGTAGGTCACCCATTACAATGAGACCACTCTTCCACTTGGGTAAGTCACCCATCATAATGAGACCATCATTTTTTTTTTCTAGGTAGGTCACCCATCACAATGAGACCATTCTCCATCTTTTTGTTACCTGGGTAGGTCACCCATTACAATGAGACCATCCTTCCACTTGCGTAGGTCACCCATCACAATGAGACCATCATTTTTTTTCTGGGTAGGTCACCCATTAGAATGAAACCATTCTCCATCTTTTTTTTACCTGGGTAGGTCACCCATAATAATGAGGTCATTCTTCCCCCTGGGTAGGTCACCCATAACAATGAGACCACTCTTCCCCCTTTCCACTTGGGTAGGTAACCCATCATAATGAGGCCATCATTTTTTTCTGGGTTGGTCACCCATTAGAATGAGACCATTCTCCATCTTTTTTTTTTACCTGGGTAGGTCACCCATAATAATGAGACCATTCTTCTCTTTGGGTAGGTCACCCATTACAATGAGACCACTCTTTCCTTTTTCTTGGGTAGGTCACCCATTTCAATGAGACCAACATTTTTCTGGGTAGGTCACCCATTACAACACAACCAATTCTTCATGTTTTTTTCTAGGTAGGTCACCCATTACAATGAGGCCATTCTTCCACCTGGGTAGGTCACCCATTACAATGAGACCACTCTTTCCTTTTTCTTGGGTAGGTCACCCATTACAATGAGACCGCACTTCATATTCTTTCCATCTGGGTAGGTCACCCATCATAATGAGACCATTTTTCACATTCTTTCCACCTGGGTTGGTCACCCATTATAATGAGACAACTTTTTACATATTTTTTTGTTCCAGTTGAATAAGGTCGCCAGATGGGATCTCATGTAGCTTTGGTTAAAGGGAATCGCCAAATGGGATTTCAGGTTGACCGAGCTACCTGCATTTTTTAGTTCCAGTTGAATGAGGTCGCCAGATGGGATCTCATGTCGGTTTGGTTAAAGGGAATCGCCAGATGGGATTTCAGGTTGACCGAGCTACACATATTTTTTTTTTGTTCTAGTTGAATGAGGTCGCCAGATGGGATCTCATGTAGCTTTGGTTAAAGGGAATCGCCAGATGGGATTTCAGGTTAACCGAGTTACACATATTTTTTTAGTTCCAGTTGAATGAGGTCGCCAGATGGGATCTCATGTGGCTTTGGTTAAAGGGAATCTCCATATGGGATTTCAGGTTGACCGAGCTACAACATTCTTTGGTTTTGGTAAAGGAGGTCGCCAGATGGGATCTCAGGTTAACAAAGAGAGAGAGAGAGAGAGACAGAAAGAAAGAAAGACAAGAAAAAGAAATAGAAAAAAAAAAAAAAAGAAGTAAGGTCTTTAAATGAGTGGATATTCAACAAGTTAGGAAGATAAGAAGACAAGTTTTTCTTTACAAAGCTTACTATGCAAAACATTGAAGAGTTTTGCTTCGTAAGCATTGTAAAGAGGGGGCATCTGTTGCTACCCAATTTTTGACCCATGTTTTTGATATATTTTCAAAAAATCCAAAAATAGAGAAAAACAATGAAAATCCACAAAAATATGTTTTTTTAATATATTCTCGTCATTTTAACATTTTTAACGTCGTCTAAAAAAGAATTTAAATTTTTAAGGGTCTTTCGAACGCGTTCGACTTTTCACGCGTCATTTTTTTAAATCATTGATTTTCCTCATCGAGTTGACGTTAATATTACTCGTTTTTAAAAAATTAAGAAAAATCAAATTTTTACAAAAAAGAAAGAAATTAAGGGACTAATTTTGAGGCACAAGTAACATTTTGCTTATAAATAACATCATTCAACACACACTTAAGGGGGGGTCAATTTTGATAGATTCAAGAAAAAAAACAAAAAAAAAACCTAAAACCCAACTCTTTCCCCCTACTCACCTTTTAATTTTTTTCTTCTCCCTCAACCGGCCAAACAGCAGCCCCCAGCTTGAATTTCTTCTTCCCTCTCAGCCGGTTGATTCATCTTCCCCACACAGCCCTCACTATCTCCTTCTCCCTTTGAAACCAGACCAGCCATTCCTCAGCCAAACACAGCTGCCCCCTCCCTCAGCCGGTGCTCCCTCTCTCGAGGTCGCCTCCTTTTTCCCTCTCCATTCGGCCGTTCCCTCACCTCACCAGACCAGCGGCAAGACCGGCCATCATCTTCCCCATATACCCAGCCAGCAGCTCCCCTTCACCGGACCCCTCTCCTCTCTCAGCCGACCCATCGGCCTTTCTCTCCGGGTCAACGGACAGACCCAGCCGCAGCAGCGCCCACAGAACCGCCCCCATCATCACCAGAACCACAGACCGGCCTTCTCCGGTGATATCTCCGCCTCAACACTGTCAGCCACCTCTCCCATCTCCACAGTCGCTCCAGCGGCCGCGGGCGACAGCAGATCTCTTATCCATCTCCGCCGGCCAGACTCGACAAAAGCCTAGCAGCCGGCAGCCCTCTTGGTCATACAGCCGACCACCTGAAACAGAGAAGGGGAAACAAAAAGGAGAAGAACTGATATGTAGAGGAGACGATCCAAAACAGAGAAAAAGAGAAAGAAACGCAGATATGAAAATAAAGAAAAAAAAAACTAAAATCGACTGCCTGTTGCGTTTTGGTTGTTTTTGCAGGTAGCACCGACGAGGACGGGAAAAAGGGACGAAGCCGCTCTGGATCCCTCTGCTGCCTGGAGTTCCTTGCGGCGGCGCGTGAATCCACACGCCGCTAGTGAAGGTGGCACGTGGGAAGACGCGCCGCCACTGTTCATGCTGTTCCATGCGGACTTCCCTTCAATTCTTGGATTGTTTAGGGACTGTTTTTGTAATTTTTTATTGTTTAATGTAATATTTGTTTAATTTTGAGTTTTTGTTATTTGTAGGTTGTAAATGTGGATGTAACAAAAAAAAAAAGAAAAAAAAAAGAAAAGAAAATATAGTGAAAGTTTATGTGTGTTTGTATGTTTTTATTTATTTATTTATGATAAAATTGTAAAGAATAAAGAAGAATTTAATATTTTGATTTACTCACGGTCTAGATTTATTAACTTATACGTAAGTTGTATTTCTAATATCCGATGAAAAGATAAAATTTTAAGACTTTTTTAACACGTCAAAACTACGAAGCAACTTACCTCAGGTAGAGTGTGTTAGGGGTGCTAATACTTTCCCTCACCACTAGGGGTGAGCAAAAAAACCGAGAAACCGAAAAAACCGAGAAAAAAATAACCAAAAAAACCGAATCGAAAAAAAAAACCGATTAAACCGATTAATTTTTTTCCAAAAAAATTCGGTTCGGTTCGGTATCGGTTTCAGAAACCGAAAACCGAAAAAACCCCAACCGAACCGAACCGGTTCAGTTTAAGGGGTACTATAAATACAAAAAAATATCGTATTATTTTTCTTAACCCTAGCATCCATATTCCAGCCGTCCTTGTCCTTGCTCCTGAGCCGCCGCTCCCTCAACTCACAATTCACAATTCACAATTGCAATTTGCAAATAGAAAGCAATCCTTCTTTAAACACCAGCCCCACCATCTTTGATTCTTCATCTTTAAACACCAGCCAACCACATCCCTCTTCTACAATCTTTGATTCTTCATCTTCAAACACCAGCCAACCACATCCCTCTCCTACCATCTTCATCTTCAAACACCAGTCAAGCAGATATTGATTTAATTAGCACTGGTAGTCTGGTACGTAGTGGTGAGCCTCACTTGGTTGAATTAATTTTTTTTATTTTATGAAAAAAGAATAATGTTTATATATATATATATATATATATATATAAGGAATAGTAAATAAAGGCTTACGAGGTTTGAAGTTTGAATTGAAGAAAGAAGAAAACAATTTCATAGTTCTTTGACCCGTTCAAAAGCACATCCAGTGAAAAAGCATGTTGTGAGTTTGTATATTGTAATTATATATATATGTGCTGGCTGCTCAGTATCTTGGGTTTAGACTTTAGATGCTTGCAGAGGTTTTTGAAAGAACCATGAAAGAAAGATTGGAACTTTTGATCTTTTTGTGCCTAAAGATCAAAACTTTTAGCTGTACAAGTGAGTGATGATCATAAATTATTTTGTTTCTTCGTTGATTGAAACTTTTTGAATTTTATTTTGCTATCTCTGTGTATAGAAACAAAAGTTAATTACTGAACTTGTATCATAAACAAAAGCTTGCTTTGTTAATTACCATAAACATGTATTCCTCCTCCTCACAAAAACAATGAATGATTCCACTAGAAAGATAATTTATTGATCCTAATTTTATGAAAATATGACTAAAAAATGTTGAACAATTACTCAAAATTTTGTAATTAGCTATTGAGATAACAATATCGACTACTTAAAACACTTTTTTTTTCCCTCAAAATGAAAAACTTGTATGAAATATTCAGTGTATTTTGATATTTCCCTATGAAAACTAATTATTTCTTTGAATTTTAAATAGTTTATTTACGTCCGAACAATTGAATTCATAAAAGATCTCTACCCGCTTTTTATTTGATTTGAACTTGAAATAATATATGGTTAATAAATAAAATTAACATATAATTTTTTTTTAATTTGAGTGGATGAATGGATTTATCTATAATCAATAAAATATTATTCAAATTTGAGACTAAATTTCTTGAAAAATAATTTTTTTTTTAATCTTAAATACAAAATGAATAATACATTTGTAACAAGTATAATCAATTTTTAGAACCGGAAATGCAAGAAAGCTGACCGGAGAATAGCTCTGCTTCCGCCGGTGAAATATCAACATTCAACACAAATTGACAGTGCTGCTATTATATATATATATATATGTGTGTGTGTGTGTGTGTGTATAATTATATATATATATATATATATATATATATATATATATATATATATATATATATATGCTGAGATTGTATATTATAATGCTTGTAGTATGCTATATATATATATATATGCTGAAATTGTATTATGTTGTAATGCTTGTAATTATATATATATACTCAACAACATATTGTTTTTACAACATATCAACCAAAATAAAAGAACTTAACTTGTGAAAATAATATTTAAATTTGTACAATTGAACTTATGCATGTCATACTATTGTTAATCTAATATAAATTATTGGTTTTTAACATGTTTTCATTATGTAATAACAGATGAAAACTACTCAAATTCAAAATGCTTCATCCACGGGCACTACACCAACATCAACCACTTCTCCAACTTCAAAACCTAACATAGAATCAACCAATGTAGAATCCATCACAGATACAAAAGGTAAACAACCTCAAGTTCTTGCATCTAGGAAAAGAAATGCTGATGATAAAAAAAAGTCACAAATTTGGGATCACTTTACAAAACTTGATGTTAATCCTAAAGCCCCTAGAGCTTAATGTAATTATTGTGGAAAACATTATGCATCTCATACTATTGTTAATGGCACAAGTAACATGTGGAGTCATTTAAAAGTGTGCAAGAAGTTCCCTTTTGTGGTTGATAAGAAACAAAAGGTTTTGGTATTAGAACCTAAGATAGAGAAGGGTGAATTGGGAGAACAAAATGTGGGAAGTCTTAAGGCAATAGGTTATAATTATGATGAATGTAGACAAGTACTAACAAAGATGGTTATAATTGATGAGTTGCCTTTTAATTTTGTGGAGGGTCGGGGATTTAAATTGTTTGCTAGGACCATGCAACCTAGATTTGACATTCCTTCTCGTTTTACAATTATGAGAGATTGTTTGAAACTTTATGTTGAAGAGAAGGATAGATTGAGGATAGCTCTTAAGGGTCAACGATTGTGCTTGACAACAGATACATGGACATCAATCCAAAATATTAACTATATGTGTCTAACAACTCATTGGATTGATAATGACTGGAATTTACATAAAAGAATTCTTAATTTTTGTCAAGTTTCCAATCATATGGGTGAGACAATTGGCCAAGTTATTGAGAATTGTTTGTTGGAGTGGGGGATTGATAAACTGTTGACCATTACATTAGACAATGCAAGCTCTAATAATGTGACCATTTCATATTTAAAGAATGTGATGAAAGATTGGCCAACTAATATATTGTCAAATGAGCACTTGCATGTTAGATGTTGTGCACACATTGTAAACCTTATTGTGTGTGATGGCTTGAAAGAGATTAATGTTTCAGTTGTTAAGATTCGAAATGCCATTAGGTTTTTGAGATCTTCACCTTCAAGGCATCTTACATTTAAGAAGTGGGCTGAAAAGTTACATATAGAGTGTAAGAAATCATTGTGTTTAGATGTTGCAACTCGATGGAATTTAACTTATCTTATGCTAGAAGCTGCTGAAAAGTTTGAAAAAGTATTTATGAGGTTAGGTGAAAAAGAACCTAGGTATATGAGTTACTTTTTGGAGGTTGATTCAAAGGGGAATAAAAAAAACATAGGGCCACATCGTTTGGAGGATTGGGAAAATGCAAGAACTTTGGTTAAGTTCTTAAAGATCTTTTATATGGTTACATTGAGATTTTCTGGTTCATTGCATGTCACATCAAATTCTTTCTTTAATGAATTGATTTACATGCATACGAACTTGTTGCAATTGTGTAAAAGTAAAGATAGTATTTTAAGTGGAATGACGATGAATATGATGTTTAAATTTGAGAAGTATTGGGGTTGTGAAGTAAATCAGAATTTTTTGTTATATGTGGCTAATGTCTTAGATCCACGTTTGAAGTTGAAATATGTGAAATTTTGCTTTGGTGATTTGTATGATTATGACAAAGCACAACTGCTAACAAATAAGGTGAAAGATACTTTGGTGAGCTTGTATGAGTTTTATTTGAAAATTAATGAAGTGGTGGATAATAATAGGCATAAACAGGATGTTAATGCTATTGATGATGTGGAGGTAGATGTTAACACTTTGGCTCGATTCAAAAGACATTTGCTGGAGGTGGATAGTATGGAAAATAAAAATGAGGTTGAGAGGTATTTGATTGAAGGTTGTGAGGATCCTAATGATGATAAGTTAGATATTTTAGGTTGGTGGAAAAGTAATGCTTTGAAATATAAGACACTTTCAAAGGTTGCACAACATGTTTTGGCTATTCCTATATCCACAGTGGCTTCTGAATCAGCATTTAGTACAGGTGGTCGTGTACTTGATCACTTTCGAAGTTCCTTATCTCCAGCAACTGTTCAAGCACTCATTTGTTGTCAAAATTGGTTGCATCATGAATCAATTCCAACTGATATTAGAAGCTTGATAAATGATCTTGAAACCTATGAAAACCTTGAGTCAGGTAATTTATTTTAGAAACTTGTACCTTTTATTTTGTTATTTATTAATTAAATTGTTTGCAATCATCTAACATGTCTAATTTTTTATTTTGTAGAATTTAGTGGAAAGTTACATTTAGTAACGGATGATAATTAATTCAAAAGTTACTTTGATGGTAAAATACTACTTTTTTTATTTTTACATATTCTAATTTATTTTATCATGTTATAATTTTAGATCTTGATTTTCAGGTTTTGATGTCAATGACTCAATGGTATTACGGAATCAAAGTGCAATGTTCTTGTCATCTTGATGTGCTTTTTGATTGAGATGATGTGCGCACTGAAGATTTATATTTTTTGCATGAAGTATTTTATTTTTTATGACAATGTTATTTGTTGTTTTTTTTAAGCCCTTTTGAAGGCAATGCTTTGTAATTTTAATTTTAATTTTAATTTGGTGTGTGTATTATTTAAACTTTGATGCATGAGGAGTCCAAACTCTAAAACATAAATATTAGAAAGACTTGCAACATATTAAACACAATATTAGCACTAATAATTTAATATAAATGAATATTTAGTGACAAAAATATTAAATATATTATTATAGAATTTTGTAACAAAAATAGAAAATATTGACAATAATTATAAACCCATTAGAAAGCCCAAAAAGACCTTAAAAAGCCCAAAAAGCCTTAAAAAGCCCAAAAAAAACAATAATACAGGTTTTTCGGTTTTTCTGTTAAAAAAACCGAACCGAACCGAACCGAAACCATCCGGTTTGAACCGGATCCGGTTTGGCTCCGGTTTTGAATTTTTAAGCTTTTTAAAATTTAATTTTGGTTAGTTTTTTAGAGAAAAACCGGACCGAACCGGAAATGCTCACCCCTACTCACCACAACCAGTTCCTTACCCGCGAATTTCTAACAAGACCAGTACATCGGGTTTCCTAATAGCCTGCAATCAATTACTAGGTGGCGACTCCAACGAACCAATCAACGCAAATGCAACAACGAGAAAAAAATCGCCAACCGATGCCACGCGGATTTTCCAACGTGCAACAAGAATAGTCATGAACAAATTATTATAACATACTTTGTATATCATGTCCATAAGTAATTATTCATTAAACAATTGTAATTATCATAAAAAATCTAATCATATTTGAAATTTATAACATATATAATCATCAGGTACCTTTTAAACTATCTTCTTTATAATTCAATTAAAAGCGAGTTTTTGTACAATAATCTTAAAAAAAAAAATTAAAAGAGGGGATGAAGTGATGGCAAATAATTATCAAATACGGTAAAAGTTAAATTATGAAGATAAAGTAATTAATTGCCTGAACGTAATATTTTTATAATTATTAATATTTTTTAGTAGCTAATTAATATTATGGATATTGTCACCGGGAGCGCAGTAATTGTTACTCTTTCAAGTTCCAAGCATTGCAAGAATGATTTTTATTATGTTTTTGTTTTTAGGAAAGTATAATTATTTAGATTTTAATATATTGATGTTAAAAATAATTTTTAAAAATTAAAAAAATATTATTTTAAATGTATTTTAAAAATAAAAAAATTAAAAAAAAAAACTAAACTAAAATAAAATGAATGGCTAAAAAGTAAAGTCTTTGAATTATTGAATGTTCACTATCTCACTGATTTCATTAATTAAAACTTAAACTACAAAAGTACTAGTTAATATATTTAAAATAAAATAATTAAGTTAAAGTTTATCTTTAAAATGTTTAATGTCATCAACTAATTAAGTAATTAAATTTTAATAAAGTATTATATATAAAACAAAAATTAAGTACTTACTTAATTTTAAGTATTTAAAATTATTTTTTATCTTTTCTGTTAAAAGATATCAGCATGAACACAAGAATTCACAGTTTTACCAACGAAAATATTTCATCGGTCTATGATTGATAGTATGTCGGTTAAAAAAATTTCCCACTTCAATAATACTGATGGATTGTTAGTCCGTCGGTGATACCGACGGTTAATTTCCGTCGGTAATTTAGTCGGTGAATTGTTGACATACCGACAAAATATATACCGTATGTGAATTCATCGGTAATATATAATACCGACAGAATCAGTCTGTCGATAAATCTGTTGGTGAGTCATAAAAACACCGACCGGATTTATCTGTCTAGAAATTTGTCAGTGATGGTCGCGGCTACTGTCTAATGCCGACGGATTTATTCCGTCAGTAAATCCCTTTGTAATTGTTTTTTTTTATATTTTTTTATAATTATTTAGAATACATAATATAAAATGATATAAATTAATGGTAATAAAAACCAATTATGCAAATAAAATTTATATTAAGCATCAAAAACAAAAAATGTAAGATAAATAATATTCATTACAAAATGATTGGGAGCTCGATACTGATTGGGAGCTCCCGGCGGTTGAAGCAGTACGGGTCCTCCGCAAGTTGTCGGCCCTAGTGTTGGGGAGCCCATAAACCCGATTCTTATCTGGTCCACCTAACGATCCAGCCTCCATCCAAAAATCCAGGTCCAATTCCGGATGGGTCGAAGGATCGTCCCCGTATGTCTCCCTCAACCGATTATTATAGGTCTCCTGAAAATAAAAATAAAAAAGTAATAATCATATTCAATTCAATAAACATAATAATAACTTACAAAATAAAATAGATGAATAAACATACCATAAAATGTTGGGCGCGGCTGTCAACGAACTGTTGCACCCTCTTTTGGCAGTCTTGACTCCGCACGTGCGTCTCCACAAACAGCTCCATAGGGCTCGGCTCACGTCCAATAGACGTAGCCTATAATGAAAAAAATTTATTAACAACAAATTAATTGAACGATATATTTCATTTAAATTAATCTTACCATCCGTTTTGCATGTGCAGCAAACGGAACGAAGCCGCCGGTGTGCGTTGTAACACCCTCAAATTATGATGTCATGAAATCTCAACCATTTCTTTACTAATATCAAGTATTGAATAATATGTCGAAGATTGTGAGATTTTTTTTTTTTTTTTTGAAAATTTCGGCAGAGTTTCCTTTGTTTTCTGATGTTCCCAAGTTATCGACTATACTTCATTCAATCACAATACTCAAAACTTTCATTTTGATCCAACCATCCTGGATCATATCTCATCTCATCTCATCATACAATTTTCCACATAACTATACTTCATTGTATTTTCTCAACCTTACATCATCAACATATAAAACATTAATTACAAACAATTATAAATTCAAAAGATTCATCTTCAACTAATTATCACATTAACATGCATCCATCTTTTAAACATGCATAATTATAATTAATAAATATTCTTTTCGAGTAGTTTAATACCATTGATTCCTTACTCATACTTTTTACATATATAAGTACCAAAAGCAAACATCTTCATGACACATATATTACAATCTACGTATAATACAAATTACATATAAAGCAAATATATTACATCCCACAAAATAAACAGATTAAAACACAAAACCTATATCTAATGCTCCGCATCACTTCGTGAACAACCTGTATACATAACATTAATAAGAAATAAGGAAGATAACACATTAAAAATGATAAAGCTATTATGTGCACAAGTCTTCAAAATATATCAACATTAATAACCCATTCATGATTTATTAATCTTATACTTATAAGACCTCTGTAACCAACACTCATTGTTTAATATATGTAATTCACAAATTTTACCTCAAACCCGACTAACCCTCTTAAATGGCCAATAATCAAATCGGTAACTCCATATGAATTACCCAACATCCGGCTATTTTCTATCAATAGCCAATAAATAACTGGTAATTCCATACGAATTACCCAACATCCGGCTATTATCTATCGATAGCCAATATATAACCGGTAATTCCATACGAATTACCCAACATCCGGCTATTCTCTATCAATAGCCAATATAACCGGTAATTCCATACAAATTACCCAACATCCGGCTATTATTTATAATAGCCAATCTAACCGGTAACTCCATACAAACCGGTAATTCCATACTATTCTATACTAACCGGTAATTCATGCTAACCAACCGGTAATTCTATACCAACCACCCAACATCCCCATTATAATACCAGCAGTTTCTTCTTCTACTTCTTCCATATCAACATGTCATAAACAACTCATAACTAATAATGAAACTTTGAATTTTAAAGAAAGAGATGAATCACCTACCGTCTGCTCGTGATGGCCCAGCTCCTCCTGCCTGATGTCCTACTCCCGAAACAACTCCTGAATAAATCAAATTGCACTACATTATTATTTCTCCTACGTGCCTAAATTTGAAGCATGTAATATTTATTTTTTTTTATTTAATTGGGGTTTACACCAAAATTTTCATTCATTTATCACTTCATTTTCAACATATAGTTTTAATCAATTTTCTTCTTTTAATTCACTTAAAGAATTCTCCCATGAACTATTCCACCATTTATTTATTCCTTCTTTTCACATTCTCATGATGTTTCTTCACTTGTTCATATTTTGAATACTTCACATAAGATAAAGAACATCATTTCTCAAACATAAAACAATCAAAACTTCATCCCTATATTTCCTCATCCTTAATTACAAGTTTTTTTCTTCAAAATTATTCAATTTCTTTCTTAATTGCTACTTACATTCACTATTTCTATACTAATTTACCTCAATTCCATCATGTTTACTACTTTTCTCAAAACCCCAAATTCTCATAAGAACCCTAATTTAACAAAAATCAAGAATATAAGAAATTAAATCAAATTTAATTGTCATTGTTTGATAACTTACTCAAATAAACCTAAAAACACTTCATTCAAGTAATAATCTAAATTTTTCATGCTTACCAAGCCAAGTTTTCCCAACTTTTCTTCTCCTCCTAGTGTGGCCAACCCTCCTCACCTTTCTTATGTCTTCCTTCACTTGATTCTTCCTTAATTTAATGTTCTAAGTCTTTCAATCTTACAAGTTTCAAAGCTCTCTCTCATTTTTTCTTGTTTTTCTCTTGATTTCTCACGTCCTTCTCTTGATTTCGCATAAATGCGAAGAAAATGCGTAAAAGTAAATGTATCGTTTTGTAGAACATACAAGACCGTAATAGTCCTCACCCAAAAACAAAAGGTCAACACTACTGATAATTACGAACTTAAAATTTTAACTGAAGTGAAGAACATTTATTAAAATATAAAATAATCATAATACAGTACGTACCGACTGATCCTATGATACTGTTAAAGCAATCGTGGTTCTTCACGGTGGCTTCATCAAGGTTGCAGCGGTTCTCTTTGCCATTATGACAACAGAAAGAGAACCACGAAAGCTCGAACCCTTATTTCTCATATTTTTTGGCACAGAATAAAGCAATTCTATACGGCACAAGTCAGGTACATCTGATAATAATCTCTCACCAACCATGACATAGGAATGACCTTCCATATCGACACAGCTGGGAGAAGAAATACTGCTAGGCGAAGAAGAATTATATGCAGTACCACTGCCATTTTTGCAAGAAGAAGCATCCATAATATAATCTGGAGGATTCAGCGTTTGATTCTTGCAGCATAAGAAAGTTAACGTAAGAAATTTATTGGTTGGGTAATTAAACCCGAAGAAACTATATGGCTTGTAATTATCAAATTCTGTAATAGAACGATGAGGGAGGGAGAAGCAATCATCCTTCTGAACAGCAGCATCCACAAGTCGAATTGTGAAGTCACTGTAACTGATTGCCTGAACATAATACTTTTCCGTGTCCAAGTATAAAGTTGGACGGACGTTGTTTTCACAAGCAAGTTCAAAACTTTTTTCGCCACAGCTCTCGGGATCGGTATTTAGTCGAAAAGGGTAGCTAATATTAGAGATATTGCCACAAGAAGAAGGAGCGCAGTAATTGCTGGTGTTCTTTGTAGCACTGCAGCTATGGTGGGAGGATAGGATCAGTAGAAAAGGGAGGGCTGCATATGCACCGAAGAGGTGCCTTAATGCTCTACTGAACATTGAGAGAGAAACTTTCTTTGTGAAACCAAATAATGTGCTTTGTTACACTTTGATCAAGAGATATATAAATATATTATGTGGTCTTGAGAACAATACACCATCTTGGATTAATACGAAAGGAAATCAATCAATGGCCAAAAATTAAAGTCTTCGAGTTATTGCATGGTCAAAGACTCACTGATAAATTAATAATTAGGAAGAGCTCCACTTACTAAGTCTTCGAGTTGGTGTATCAAGACCCATTCTAAATGCGATGAAGATGAACCCAAACAGCAGACAATCACATGCAGCCAATAAGATCCTTTTATACTTCCCATTTGTTTTTGCGAACAATACTCATCCTCAGACTACGAATACCATCTTGGATCAATACGAAAGGAAATCAATCAATGGGCACAGATTAAAGTCTTCGAGTTCTTGCTTGGTCAAAGTCTCACTGATTAATTAAGAATTAGGAAATTGCATGAAGAGCTCCTGCAAAAGAAGGGAGGACCTCTTAAATATACGGAGAATTAAGAGTGTGTTTGGTATTGCAGTAGCTGTTGTGGTTGTGATTTGAAAAAAGTTGTTTTATAAAAAGTGTTTTTAGTTGAGGTTGGTTTGAAAAAATAGGTGTTTGGTTAAAACTGTAGTTAAAATTGAGGTTAAAGAAAAAGTAGTTTAATGTGTTTGGTTAAAAATAATTTTAAAATTGAGGTTATAAAATAATTTTAAAAATATATATTAATACTGATGATTTTTAATTTAAATATTATGGATTTAATTATTGCTATTATATCATTAAATAAATCATACTTTATATAAAATATTTTTTATTATTCCATGAAACCATTTATAATTCCATTACGTACGAAATACATCCGACAAAAACTACAGTTTTCATAATATTTTTAGCATGTAATAAAATTGGATAAAATATTATCATGTATAAAATTCACTCTAAACTAGTTTTTTTTTTAAAAAATAACACACTAAAAAAATTAACACACTTAAAAAAAAGAAAAGAAAAAAAAAAAAAAAAAAAGAAAGATAAGTTCACGCAGTGCAGTGAACAGTGTACCATGTACACTGTTCATGTTAATTGCACTGTTCATTGAACACAATTAACATGAACAATGCAAGAAAAGCAGGAAAAACTTGCTTGCGCAAACCGCAGGTAAAAAAT
Source organism: Populus alba (assembly GCF_005239225.2). Lineage (NCBI taxonomy): Eukaryota > Viridiplantae > Streptophyta > Magnoliopsida > Malpighiales > Salicaceae > Populus > Populus alba. The sequence goes on along the minus strand of NC_133300.1, from coordinate 803,685 downwards.
CAATTTTTTGTGGGTCCCATGGCCGAAACACAGCTGCTGAAGATAACTGAACACCATAATACTGCGTTTGAAAAAAAAAGCAAAAGCTAACGCAGCGCCAAACACCATCTAAGTATAATTAAAGATTACTATCTTTAATTTCTTTTTCTTTTCGGTTCTTTTGTTTAACGCGAAGTTGCTGACACAACAAACTATGGCCCCATTTGTTTTGCGGTGGAAAACACTATCAAAATTTCTCATTGTTAATCAATGAAAAATATTTTTAAATTAAAAAAATATTTATTTTTGTTTTTATTTTTATTTTTATTTTTGATGAAATATATTTTCTAGAAATTACAAATAAAAGTAGAATTTGTTAAACGGATATCCAAGGTTTTTTCATCATTTGATATTGTTTTTGTAATTATTAAGTAATTTCAAGGAAATTTGATATTTCAATAAATATAAAAAAATATTTTTTTTTAATTTTTTAATTAATTTTTATATTTATCATATTTACTATTTATTTTTTTTAATTATTATTTATTTTATTTTAAATAATTTATAAAATTTAATTTTTTTTAATATCTTGGATGGTGAAACTCTTGGTTGTTTATCTAGTCCGGTCAAGGAGAAGGGTAGCTAGTGATGGTCACTTTGGATTGTTGGTTCTAGGTACCGGTGATGTGGGTGGTTGGTATTGCTTCGAGTCAGTTGGTGTGATTGTCACGAGAGGTTGAAAGAGGAAGGTTGAAGATGGGTTTGAGGTGTAGTTATTTTTTAAAGTATTTATTATTTAAAAATATTTGAAAATAATTTTTATTAAAAATAATTTTTGATATTATTATATTAAAATAATAAAATATATATATTAAAAAATTGATTTTTCTTAGAAGACTGTTTGAAATATAATTTCGAAACCAGCTGAAAGCATTGGAGGAGTGTCTCCAAAATTCACTTAACGTCATTTTCAAAGGGAGATTCCACTCTGATTTGCAAAGCCTCACTGATCGCAATCACCTCCAAAAATATGCTGCACCGACTTGATTAGATTATGTTTTTGAAAAATTTTAAATTTATTTTATATTTTTATTTTTAAATTATTTTTATATATTGATATTAAATATAAATTTTTTAATATATTGTGTTGTACGGCTGAATTATTTTGTACTGATCGCAATCACTTCAGTTGATTTATTTGTTAGAATGAGCTGTCAAACATGCACCAACTGGATTAATTAAATTGTGTTGCCCCGACTTGGTTAGTCAAACATGTACAATATAATCAACATTGTGCTAGAGGAAGGGGTTATAAATTTATTGTGTTTATGGGAGTGTGGTGGTGAAATTGTATTTTTGAAAAAATTTTAAGTTTTTATTTTTAAAATTATTTATTTTTATTCTTTTAGAATATTTTTGTGTGTTGATGTTAAATATAAATTTTTTAAAATATATATTATTTTAATATATTTATAAATAAAAAATATTTTAAAATTTGTTATGTAGGTTCATAGCAAAAAAAGAGAGATTGTTGCTATCATCCTTCTACTCGGCACGACACGTGTATATTACTTTGAATTTTATTTTATTAGAGTCAAATTAGTATTCCTCAAATTCCTCACCCATCTCTCCTCTTAAAAAATAATAATAATGAGCTTATATTTTAAAAGGATATTTAGTAGTATAGTTTTTAAAGTTTTTTTTTTTGAAAATATATCAAAATAATATTTTTTATTTTAAAAAATTATTTTTGATATTAGTACAATAAAATAATCTGAAAACACTAAAAAATATTAATTTAAAAAAAACACTTTTAAAACTAAAATAAAAAAAATTACTACCGGTCCAATTATCGATTGGAGAAGAGCACGTAAAAGAGCCCTTGAGGTAATACACTTTGCTTCATCTCCTAATATTCTAGATTCTCTTACTGAGGTAATACCTTTCACTCATAATCAAGAAAAATCATGTGTCATCTCAAAAGCTAGCAAAACCACTGAAAGCTCTTTCAAAACCAGACAAGTCCCTTACAAACTACAAGTAGCTCTTTCAAATCCAGAGTGGACTCAAGCAATAATGATATAAATGAATGCATTACAGAAAAACCAAGCATAGAGTCGAAGTCAATGGCTAGAAGAGCTACCAGGTGCTAGTGGGTATTTTGTATCAAACATTAGGAAGATGGAAGGATACAAATAGAAAAAAGATACATTAAACCGTATATTCTCGAAGTTGAATAAAATTAAAACATAACCATCTTGGATCAGAGACTTGCAGGAGATATTGCATGGTCGAAGTCAATGGCAAGAAGAGTTCCCACCGAAAGAAGGGGAGGACCTCTTGATGGCCTACACTTCCATAGTCACTACCAGAAAATCAATAAATACAAACAGAAATATTGAGAAAATTATTCCGTCGGTAAATCCGTCGGGAAATCCGTTGGTAAACTGTGAACACTGTTCATCATGTCAATTACAAAGGGAATTACCGACGGAATTTTCCGTCGGTATTTTCCAGAGAGCTCCAGAACTGTTCATCTTCCAATTGCACTGTTAATTGTTTTACTTTACGGACAAAATCACCGACGGATTGAAAATTCGTCGGTGTGTTTTGGCGGTTTTCTGAAAAAATTCAATTGATTTAAAATTTTCATTTAAATATTACAGACGGAATCACCGACGGATTGAAAAATCATCGGTAATTTTTGGCGGTTTCTGAAAACTTTTTACGAAATTGAAAATTTAAATTAAATATTACTGACGGAATTACCGACGGAATAATTAAAAAATATTAATATTAAATTATTCATTGGTAAATCCGTCGGTAACGTGCCCCAATAAAAAACCTGAATCCGCTTATTTCACAAGAGACAGACTCATTATTTCTTTTTCTTCTTCTACTGCTTCTACTTCTTCTTCTTCTTCTTCTTCTTCTTCTTCTTTGGATTCATTTTAAAGAAAAAGATACAAGAAGAAAAGAGAAATTCCAACTACAACTATTCTTATTAATTTTTCATAATTTTTCATGAAAAATAAATATTATTTCTTAAGCTGTAATTGTTGTGTCCTGATATACATATATTTATTGTTTCACAATTAGCTAATAAAAGCAAAGTAAAATACAATTAGTGAAGTACTATATAGAAAACAAAGTTATCCAACTTATTAGTTCATTTTTAAATATTTAAGATTATTTTGATCTTTTAAATAAAATAAATACTCACATTATATTGCAAAATAAATCTAAAATTCATCCAAAAGTTCAACTACCGTTGCAAAAGTAAGGTTCAACATGTTTTTTGCTTCCACATCATATTTACGGTGTGATATTGAAACACTCTTACAATAAATTTGCATCATTTTTAATGGATGTTGCGGTGTTTCTCAAATTCCTTTGGTTTAGATTAAAAGGGAATTTTTAAAAGTATTTATAAATAAAAAAATATTTTAAAAATTAATTTTTACACACACTTTTTTTTTTTTAAAAAAAATCTATCTTCAAATCAATCCTACTATGAAGACGAAAACATGTCATGTGAACAGTAAAAAATAATATAAACTATTAATAAAATTTTATTTAATAATTTAAATTTTATTTTATTAAATTATATAGAAGTTAAAATAGATTTTCACAGGACACCAACAGATGTATTTGTTAATTTAAAATCCATTTTTTCGTTTAGTTCTTTTTTATTTTGATAAAAAAAATATATTTTATATTAACCATGTGAATTTTTAAATTAAAACTTTAGATAATTAAAATAAAAATTTATAAAAATTCTAATTATAAGAATATAATATAAAATTATTCTTTAATTTTAAAGTGATATATGCAATTATTGATCTAGCCGGCATGTTCCCAGGTCTAAAGAGCTCAGTTATTATCTCATGAATTTCTTCACCAATTAAATCACAGTCTTCGCATCACCTGGGGCCTTCACGATTCCAAACAGCATGTGCAACCTCCTCTACGGTCATTATTTTCTCTGACACAAACAGAGTCTTTTGAATAGTACCTGACTGTTTCAGTTGTGATATCTTCAGGCTTGTGAATGTTATCAACTCCATCCAAATTCATTTTTTAGGATAGGGTTTAATACAAACAATACACAAAAATAAGATAAAAACATCATAGTTGAAAATAAACTTGATTTTGATTTTGAAAAACAGAAAAAAATATCTACCAATTAAAACCAAGTCTACCAACTAGAAAAAGTTGAATGGATTATTCCTCTTAACAAACAACATATATGTCACATATTCTTTAATAATTCATTCATTAATTGTAGAGTCATTACAATCATTTGATGAATCTGATAACTTTGCATGATTAGCTCTATCATCTTCTTGATGTGGGGTAAGAAAAGGCTTAGGAGGCATTCGTAGGGATTCAACATCCGATTCAAGCATCTTTACAACTTTATGCATTGAGGGACAATCAACAGGCTTCAACTGTATGCACCACAATGCCACAATAATCATCTTTTTCATTGTTTTTTCTTCATGTTCCATGGCATTTTCTAGTACTTCTATGTCCTTTCCTTCACTAACTTGGTCATAAATCCATAAAGGGAAGTAAATTTGGCTTGAATGACTTGCGAATGCATTCAAGTTCTTTCTTCTTCCTACCATTTCCATTAATAACATCCCGTAACTATATATATCAGCTTTGTCAGAGACACCTCCAATATTCTTATAAAATAGTTCGGGAGCCATGTATCCTATTGTTCCTCTAGCAGCACTAAGGGACACAGTGTTATTATTTGTTGGGTAAAATTTGGCTAGTCCAAAATCTGAAACTTTCGGAACAAACTTATCATTAAGAAGAATGTTGTGAGGCTTGATATCAAAATGTAAGATTTGCATATCACAACCTCGATGTAGATATTCAATGCCACGAGCCACCCCAAGAGAAATCTCATACATTTTCTCATTGCTTAGTAAGACGCTACCTTCCCTATAAAAAATATACTTTTCAAGAGATCCATTGGGCATGAACTCATATATAAGAGCACGCTTTGATCCCTCAACAGTGAAGCCTATAAGCTGCACAACATTGACATGGTGAATTCTTCCAATTGTGGCAACTTCGTTCATAAAATCTTGTTCATTATCTTTTAACTTGTCCAATATTTTAACTGCTGCAAAACGACCACTACGAAGCTTTCCCTTATACACTGAGCCAGAGCCTCCTTCACCCAACTTGTCTCTAAATTCGTTGGTTATCTTCTTAATTTCTGAGTAAGTGTACCTTATCGGCATGAGATCATTATCATGACTTTGCAAGAATTTTTCAATGTCTTCGTACATAGATAAATGCCGTCTTCGCCATTTATAAATCAGTAAAGTTAGGAGACATGAAAGCCCACATGGGAACAGTAGCACATGATATATCACTGTATAGAGACATTTGAAACATATCAACACATTTTACAAATGCTTCATTGGTTTTAGTTATGAGTATATATGTGTGATTAATTTTTCATTCTAATTCTCTAATTTCAAAATCTGATCCTCATGCCTCTCAACACTCTAATATATATATATATATATATATTATCATGCTAGGCACTTAGAAAAGCAGACAACATAAAAACATCTGATTGTTTTTATAAAATAAGATCATTAACGGAAAGAAAAAATAATAAAAAAGTGTTATCCTAAAGAAAAAGTAAATACTTTCAAAATACTCTGTGTAATGACAACATTTTCCATCTAATGCTTTAAAATTATTGTTTATAATTGAAAAAAAAAAGTAGAAAGAATATTAGATGCATTAATTTGATGCAAAAATAATATAAATTTAACCTAAAGTTAAAACTGGAAATAGTAGGGAGTCATGAGAAATATTTAAATTTTAAGGACTTAATTTTTACAACTAAATAAATTTAATGAAAATAAGTAGAAGCTACAGGATACAACCACAATGAAAATAATATATATTTATTGTTTCACAATAAACTGATAAAAGCAAAATAAAATACTTACCAATAAGGACAAGTGTCACAGTGGGAAAGAATATAAGAAAGCTTAGTACAATTGAAGGGGTGGTCGTCCAGTATTGACAATAATCTGCCAAATAAATAAAAAAATAAAAAATGTTGAATGATTTAATTATCATTCATGTAGTTATTTGACTATAAGGGAGAATCAATTCATTCAAATTAAAAGCATTATAAATTATAAAATAATAGAAAGATAAGAGACAGTCTCTTAGATATAAGAAGATTAGAAGTGATATCTTATTTCTTATTTCCATCAAGAAGATTAAATTATTTTAAAAGGGTTGTATTTTATCAAAATCTAAGAGTTTAGCTACCGAAAAAACTTCTATTGCTATGGGTAACTTGAAGGCGAACATTGATATGTACGTCATTGAAACTTGGATTGAAAAAAAAAAACATTTTAGGGTCTTTTATTTATTTTATTAGAAAAATAAATATCAGTACTCTTTCTGTAAAATGATATAATTACACAAAATAAATTAACTCACCCCCATGAGTTCGACACAATATCCAGTCGATACCTATAATCACCAAGAAAATATGAATCAGCGTGCAAAATCTTGATAATTAATTAAAAGGTAAAAAAAAACAAAAACACTCATTCGCGAAGAAAATGCGGAGTAAATGTATCGTTTAGTAGAACATGTAAGACCATAATAGTCCTCACCTTCAACAAAAAGGTGTGCCAGCTTCCCTCCGGTAAATTTCGCTAGTGCATTTCAAGAAAAAAGAAAAGGTCAACAGTATTGATATTTACAAACTTATAATTTTAACTGAAGTGAAGAACATTTATTAAAATATAAAATAAACCCTTAACACATAAACGGAAACCAAGCAATATGGTATGCATATTCATAATACAGTACTTGAGGTAAGCTGATACATATGGAGAGAAAGAGTACGTACAGTAGTGTGGAGTGATATCGTTATACTGTAAACAATAGTTGTTCTTCATGGTGGCTTCATCAAGGTTGCAGCGGTTCTCTGTGCTATAAAAACAACAGAAAGAGAACCATGAAAGCTCGAACCCATATACCAAAATATCATGGACATCTGTATACGACTTATTTCTCATATTTTTTGGCACAGAATAAATCAAATTTATACGGCACAAGTCAGGTACATCCTGGATCCCCCCATCAACCATGACATAGGAATGACCACTGCCATTTTTGCAAGAAGAAGCATCCATAATATAATCTGGAGGATTCAGCATTTGATTCTCGCAACTTAAAAAAGTTAACAAAGAACCGTTTGCAGAAAATAGCTGATAATAATAATTGCCGTCCGCAGAGCGGAGCAATTGATCTGTAAGAGAATGATGAGGGATGGAGAAGCAATCATCCTTCTGAACAGCAGCATCCACAACTCGAATTGTGAAGTTACTGTAATTGATTGCCTGAACATAATACTTTTCCATGTCCAAGTATAAAGTTGGACGTTCGTTGTTTTCACAAACAAGTTCAAAACTTTTGTCGCCACAGCTCTGGGGATCGGTATTTAGTCGAAAAGGGTAGCTAATATTACGGATATTGCCACAAGAAGAAGGAGCGCAGTTCTTTGTAGCACTGCAGCTATGGTGGGTGGATAGGATCAGTAGAAAAGGGAGGGCTGCATATGCACCGAAGAGGTGCCTTAATTCTCTACTGAACATTGAGAGAGAAACTTTCTTTGGGAAACCAAATAATGGCTTTGTTACACTTTGCTCAAAAGATGTAAATATATTATGTGGTCTTGAGAACAATACTCAGTCAACAGACTACGCACACCATCTCGGCCACAAATTGAAGTCTTCGAGTTATTGTCTACACTAACAAAGTCAATTACATATTTATTAAATTTCTAAAATGCGATGCATGCAGACGAGCCCATTCAATGTTTTTGAAATTTCCAAAAAGAGGAGACTTCCTTGAAGTTTCCAAGTCAATGAGAGAAAAAAAGCGAGGAAAGAATGTCCATTCAATATTTAAATATAAATATAGTAAGAGTCAATTAGAAATGCAAATCGTAATAATACTCTCATAAGTAGGAGACCACGAAACTAAAGTCTTTGGAAAAACTTTCACTCTATATATATATTCCATAATTTTACAACAAATTTGCATAATTTTCAATGGACGTAGCATTTCTAAATTCATTTGGAATGATGATACCCTTCCTTTGGTTTAGACTTGCATCATAGTCTAAAAAGCAAGCATCAATTAAAAAAAAAACATGTATTTATATAAAATAAAAATAAAATACTTATCTATTTGAATGATTAATTTGAAAAAATAAATGCATGAATATATATATAAAAAAAAACATGCATCTATATAAAAAAATAAAAAATAAAAGAATAATTAATTTGAAAAAATAAACAAGAAAAATAAATTACAAAGTAAATATTTTATTTTCACAGAAAAGTCATGGACAAATTATTATAAAATACTTTGTATATCATGTCCTTATGTAATTATTCAAAAACTAATTGTTAATATTATCATAAAAAATCTAATCATATTTGAAAATTATAATATATATAATCGGGTACTTTTAAAATATCTTCTTTATAATTCAATTAAAAGCGAGTTTTGTACAATAATCTTTAAAAAATAATAATAATAATTAAAACGAGGGGGGAAATAATGGTAGATAATTATCAAATACGGTAAATATTGAATTGTGGTTAATTGCCTAAACGCAATGTCTTGCCACGTTGAAGTATAAAACTGGAATTGTGATTAAGTGCAGTAATTGTTATTCTTTCTAGCACGCGAGCATGTGTGCTTGAGAAGAATAATTACCTACAGTCAAGGAATTATATCATCTTGGATCAATCCGAAATAAAATGAATGGCCAAAAATTAAAGTCTTTGAATTATTGAAGGGTCACTCTCTCCCTAGTTACATCAATTAAAGTTTAAACCATATAATCTTGAGGGATGTAGTTTATTGGTCACGTCATGAATTTGCTTTTTAAAGGTTACTAATTCGAGTCTCACAACTCTCAGAACTACTGAAAACTTACATGGTCATTAACTTCAGAGTTCATGAAATTAGTTGAGGTACGCGCAAACTGACCCGGACACCCACATTAAATAAAAAAAAAAGTTTAAACCACACAAGTAGTAGTTAGCCATGAAAATACAAACACGCACACAAATTGTAACTCATAAAGATGAAGAAAGTATTACCGATTTGAACCGAAAAATGGAAGAACATTTCAATTCAAATAATATATCTTAAAAATTATATATAATCTCACTTCAATTGATAAACTTTGGTCAATCCTCCTTGTAAACAAGAAATTCTCTAGATTACGAATACCATCTTGGATCCCTACGAAAGGAAATCAATGGCCACAAATTAATTACTAAAGTCTTGGAATTATTGCTTGGTTGCTCTCTAGCTCAATGATTAAGATTTAGGAAATTGCATGAAAAGTTCCCACCGATGAAGGGGAAGACCTCTTTGTGGCCTCGGCTTTCAAAGTCAAGCTCGTCTACATCTCGGGTCCATCCTGAATGCGATGCGGACGATATTATCATAAAAAATTATTATAAAATACTTTGTAATTATTCAAAAAACAATTATTAATATTATCATAAAAAATCTAATCATATTTGAAATTTATAACATTTATAATCGGGTACCGTTTAAAATATCTTCTTTATAATTCAATTAAAAGCGAGTTTTGTACAATAATCTTTAAAAAATAAAATTAAAAAAAGGGAAAAAATGATAGCGGGTAATTATCAAATACGGAAAAAATCAAATTGTGAAGTGAAAGTAATTAATAGCCTGAACGTAGTATCTTGCCATGTTAAGGATGTACGTTGTTTTCACAATTAAATTCATATTTTTAGTAGCTAATATTATGGATATTGTCACTCTTTCACAATTAAATTCATATTTTTGATAGCTAATATTATGGATATTGTTACTCTTTCAAGCATTGCAAGAATGGTTTGTGTTATATTTTCTAGGAAAGTATAATTATTTAGATTATTTTAATACCATCGATCTTGGATCCCTACGAAAGGAAATCAATGGCCACAAATTAATTACTAAAGTCTTGGAATTATTGCTTGGTTGCTCTCTAGCTCAATGATTAAGATTTAGGAAATTGCATGAAAAGTTCCCACCACCGATGAAGGGGAAGACCTCTTTGTGGCCTCCGCTTACAAAGTCAAGCTCTTCTACATCTCGGGTCCATCCTGAATGCGATGCTGACGAGCCCAAACAGAGAAGAAAGAAATGGAAAACAAAAATGTAAGAAATTAAGTAATTGAATTTTAATAAAGTTTTATATATAAAGCAGAAATTATCTACTTAGTTAATTTTAAATACTTGAAATTATTCTTATCTTTTAAATAAAACAAATATCAGCATAATACTGCAAAATAATCCTAAAACCCATCCAAAAGTTCAACTTACTATTGGAAAAGTGAGGCTGAAAACATTTGTTTTGCTTTTCCACGTAGCATTTGCGGTATATACAATTGAAACACTTGAACAACAAATTTGCATAATCTTTGATGGAGGTTGCTTTTCATACGACATATGGTACTATCTTTTCTTTTCTCTTTTTTAACGCGGAGTTGCTGACACAACAAGCACTATCTCAATTTTTCAATAATTGTCGATGAAAAATATTTTTGAGTTAAAAAAAAACTTGTTTTTGGTTTTATAATTTTTGATGAAATATATTTTTGGGTTGTTGGTTCCATACATTGATGATCTGGGTGGTCGCGTTACTTTGGGTCACTTAATGTGACTGTCTGAAAAGGTTGAAAGAGAAAGGTTGAAGATGGATTTGGGTGCCGGTATTTGATGCTTAAAAATATATTAAAATATATTTTTATTAAAAATTAATGATTAAAAAATAATTATGCACCCAAATGTAAGGAGTCTTCGCTTGAAGTTTCCAAGTCTTCTCTTACATAAAGGTTGCGACATAAAGTCCTATCTTTTCTTTTCTTTTCTTTTTCTTTTCTTTAACGTGGAGTCTTCTCTGACGCAACAAACTATGGCCCCGTCGGTTGTTTTACGGAGGAAAACACTACCTAAATTTATTTATTTTTTTGATATTTTGAATGATGAAACTCTTGGTTATTAATATAGTTCAGTGAAGGAAAAGAGGAGCTGGTGGTCACTTTGGGTTGTTAGTTACACTGGTGATGTTGAAGATAGTTTAAGTAACAGTGGTTGTTTTTAAAAATATTTATTATTTAAAAATATATTAAAATGATTTTTTAAAAGAAATACAATTTCAAAACAGATGAAAGCATTAGAGGAGTCTGTCTCCAAAATTCACTTCACAAAAGGCAGATTCCGCTCTGATCTGCAAAGCCTCATGGATTCCACTTCATTCGATTCTTTACTAGAATGAGCTGTCAAACATGCACCAACTGGATTAATCGAATGGTGCTGCATAAATTTATGGACTATAATTTAATCGGTTAGATTTTAAATTTGTTTTCAAAAAATTACTGATTCGAGTCTTATAAATTTTAAGATCATTAAAGACTTATTTAATCATTAACTTTAGAATCCGTAAAATTAATTCAAATATACACAAATTAACCCGAATATTTACATTAAAAAAAAAAAAATTATGTTGCAACCACTTAGTTAGTCAAACATGTACAATAGTTATAAACTTGATTATATTTTTTTTGTGTGTGGTTAAATCAAGTTTTGGAAAATTTTGAATTTTTTTTTAAAAAATATTTGTTTTATATTTTTAAATTATTTCGATAAATATAGATTTTTTTAAAAAAAATAGATTTTAATATATTTTAAAATAAAAAATATTTTAAAAAATCATCTTTATAATTTTATATTCATTTGTAGCAATTATAGAAAAAGATGTATATACAACATTTTTTCACTCTAGTCCTACATTTTCCACATAGACAGATCTACCTTCCATATTTATACTTACTCCTCGCATTTTTTATTGTTTCTCCTTTGTTCATATCCATAAAAATCAAAGCCAAAAAAAGAGATTGTTGCTATCATCCTTCTACTCGACACATGCATATTACTTTGGATTTCATTTTCTTGGAGTCAAAGTAGTATTTCTCGACTTCCTCACCCATCTCTCCTCTTCAAAAAAAAAAAAAAAAAACAGAGAAATTAATGAGGTTATACTTTGATGGCATTGAAGACCAACCAGTCCAATTATAGATTGTAGAAGACCACGTAAAAGACCTCTTGGGGTAATACACTTTGCTTCATCTCCTAATATTCTAGATTGTTTTATTGGATATAAATTACCTTTCAGTCATAATCAAGAAAAATCATCAAATCGATATTCTCTAGAATACAGAGCAAGAAAATCAAAGTATTATCTCAGAAGCTGGCAAAACTTTTGTACACCAACTTTCATCCATACAGGTCCCTTACAAACTACGTACAGGTAGCTCTTCCAAGACCAGAGTGGACTCAAGCTATAATTATAGAAATGAAGGCATTGTAGAAAAACCAAGCATGGAGTCTGTTCCCCTACTCGTTATTGTTGGGTTTATTTAATGAAACAATGTTCTGAATTCTATGAGATATATACAACATTTCGAGCTCTTGTGAAAACTCAACATTCTGTTGTAATCAAATGTTTTATTTGTGATTTGAATGGGGAATACACTTCTAATAAATTTTGTCAGTTGTTTGCTTTAAATGGTACCATTCACCAAACTTCATATGTAGATACTCCTGAGCAAAATAGCGTTGCTAAAAGAAAACATAGGCACATTATTGAAACTGCTTGTTCTCTCTTGCTGTTTGCTTTTGTTCCTAGTAAGTTTTGGGGAGAAGTTGTCCTTATTGCTGTAAGTTTGATTAATATAATCCCATCTTCACATAGTTTAAGTTTATCTCCTTTTGAAAAAGTTATATGGCATGTCCCTAATTATTCCTCTTTTAGAGTTTTTGGTTGTAATTGTTTCATTCTTCGTCCTCATGCAAAATGCAATAAATTGTCCTCTCGTTCTGCTATTTGCGTCTTTCTAGGTTATGGTGAAAGTAAAAAGAGGTATTGTTGTTTTGATCCAATAACTCTTAAACTTTATGTGTCTCGTCATGTTGTCTTTCTTGAACATATACTTTTCTTTTTTATTTCATCCACTACTCATAACTTGACTAGACCTGATATTATTCGTATAAATCCCTTTTTTTAGGATTCTGATAATATATCATCACAGGTTCCTAGTATCGCAGATACTATTTTCCATGTTCAACCAATTTGTACTCATCATCCTACAGGTACTGAACTTTACTCTCTAGCACACCTGAAGCTCCATTCTCATCTACAACCCCCAAAGCTTTGTTTGAGATTGTGGATCTACCTCTACATCAATCCATACAAATTCATAAGTCCACAAAACTATCATATTTTGCTTATTCTTGTTATTCTTCATCATTTACTTCCTTTTTAGCTTCTATTCATTGTCTCTCTGAGCCCTCTTCCTATAAAAAGGCAATTATTGATCCCCTTTGGAAGCAAGGTATAGATGAGAAACTTTCTGCTTTGCATAAAAAAGATACTTTAGACTTGGTTCCTCTACCTCCTCGTAAGAGTATTGTTGGTTATCGTTGGGTGTATAAGATCAAAACTAACTCTGATGGGTTTATTAAGCGATACAAAGCTAGGTTAGTTGCAAAAGGATACTTTCAACATTATAGTATGGATTATGAGAAGATATTTGCCCCTGTTGCAAAAATGACTACTATCCGTACTCTTATTGTTGTAGCTTTGGTTCGTCAATTTCATATCTCACAACTTGATGTTAAAAATGCCTTCTTGAATGAAGATCTTCAAGAACAAGTTTATATGGCGCCTCCTCCTAGTGTTTCACATGACTCTGGGTATGTTTGTAAGCTTAAGAAAGTGTTATATGGTCTCAAACAAGCACCTCGTGCTTGGTTTGAGAAATTTGTTGTCATGATCTCATCTCTTGAATTTGTTTCTAGTAGTCATGATTCTGCTCTTTTTATTAAGAGCATTGATGCAAGTCATATCATTTTGTCCTTATATGTTGATGACATGATTATTACTAGTGATGATATTGATGGTATCTTAGCTTTGAAGACAAAGCTAGCTAGACAGTTTGAAATGAAAGATTTGGGTTCTCTTCGATATTTTCTGGGTATTGAGGTAGCTTGGTATATCTCATCATTACTCGTCCAGATATTACATATGTTGTTCATGTTGTTAGTCAGTTTGTTACTTCTCTTACTACTGTTCATTGGACAGTTGTTCTTCGTATTTTACAATATCTTCGAGGTAGTCTTTCAGAGCCTGCTACTACCATCCACCTCTTCCTTGGAGCTGCGTGCATACTTTGATACTGATCGCAAATCGGTTACTGGTTTCTTTATCTTTTTTAGGTGATTCTCTCATCTCTTGGAAGAGCAAGAAACAATTTATTATTTCTCAATCCTCATCTAAAGCAGAATACCGTGTTATGACATCTACTACCAAAGAGATTATTTGTTTACATTGGTTACTTGCGGATATTGGGAGTTTCACTTTCTCATCTTACTCTTATGTATTGTGACAACCAGAGTTCTATTCAGATTGCTCAAAACTCAGTTTTTTATGAACGAATTAAGGATATTGAGATTGATTGTCAACTTACTCGTCATCATATCAAGCATGGCACTATAACTTTGCCTTTTGTTTCTTTTTCCTTGTAGATTGAGGATTTCTTTACCAAGTCACATTCTATTTCTTGTTTTTGTTTTCTAGTTTACAAACTCACGATGCGGCAGCTAGAAGCATATATATAAGCTCTTTGTATATAGGTTAAAGTAAGAACAATAATACAAATCAATTGAAGAAAATTCTAGCCTCCTTCTCTTAATAAATAAAATAAGGTAAATATATTATTTAACATTAACCACCTCCTTATCCACTAGATCAAAGAACTCTTTACACTCTCAGCCCACATAATGCAAGATTCATAGAAAACAGAACTAAATTATAGCCAAGTTAATTTTCCAAAATATTGAATGCTATTTGTTTTAAAAAGAAACAAATAACAAAACCTTACCGCTAAAAATTAGTAACACCCCAGTCTGTACAAATGGCGAAGCTAAACATGCCATGAATACATCTTACATGTCTTGAATTCAAGTCAAGAATACTTTCCAGTGGTCACTGTAAAGTCATTCGCTTAGCAACACGCATAAGAATTAACTTGAAACATTTTTATGAACAGATATTCAGGGAGTAACTTCTTTGGATTCATTTCATAGAAAAATAGAGACCCAAAAGGAAAAAGAAAAGAGAAATTTTAAGTTAAAATATTCTTTTAAGAGTTTTGAATTTTATTTTCTTTCTTGTTTATTTTTTTTTCAAAATAAATACAAGAAATTAACTAATATAATATTAATAATTACTTCATATTACTCCATAATCACCGTAAAATCTTCGTGTTCAAGACAACAAATACTTATATTTGATGGCATGCGAAGTGGATTTTGTTCTTATTGAAATTTTTTTCCTTTCTCTCATCAAAACAACAGTAATATTTGGGCTTTTTTTAGAAATATTAAACAAAAACAGTTAGAATTTCCTTCTTATATATATTCCACAAATTAACCATTAGAAGAAAAAAAACACAAACAGAAGAAAAATAAAAAGAACAGACTACAAAGAAGTATTTCCTTCTTTGGATTCATTTAACAGACTCTCTAGTTAGAGTTGTGTTCAATATTAATAGTGTAACCTCTTATACATAATCTAAGCTATAAGCTATATAAATAAAGACGATGGCTAATACAATTGTTAAGCCTTCAAAATACTTCTTATATCTTAATTTGTAGCAGAGTCTTCTCCTCTCTAATCATCTTCTTTGTGATCTTGCTATACATGGATTTTAATCAAGATATAATAGCTGCAGTTGATTCCCTTTTTAATCCCTCTATTGTTAATCCTGTTTTTAACCCCTTAGTTGTTGTCAAGTCTTTCATGCCAGTTCTATCCACTGTTCTGTCACCTGGTTCTTCTTCCTCTCCTCGCTGCCTCCGATGCAAACAACGTCTTTGCATTCCTTTGTTGTGTCGCACCCAACATCGCGGCGGCCTTAAAAATTTATTCTTGAATTATGGAAAAAGAACAGATATCTGGCATCTTGTTCTTTTAGGGGAAAAGGTCTTGTTTAAGGAGTCGCCACCTAGTATTATGGTCACTAGGAACCCTAACTGGTCAACAGAGATTTTATGGTCCGAGACTGGTTACGTAAAAGGGAAGATATTATCACCCCTTAAACGTCCTGCCTGAGGCAGGCTGCATTGCTAGTTTCGTCTTAAATTGCTAAATGTTTATTTTTTTTATGTTATGAAAATTTGTTTACAATATTCCTGACTCTGGCGCCAGTGAATATTAACTACGAATATTTCCAACTCTGGCATTGATAAATATTACGTAGCTAAAAAAATAAATTTAAATCAAATGTTTTTTTTTTATTCCCGACTCTAGCGCCAGTGAATAAATAAATAATAATACATTTATTTTTACGCATGCACATATTTTTTTATTTTTCTAGCTAAATAAAATAAAATACAACGAATAAAAATAATATAAATTTAAACCGGTATTTTTATTCCTAACTCTGACGTTAGTGAATAAACCAATAAATTTACATTATTTTTATTTATGCATACACATTTTTTTTTTCTCTACCTCTTTTTTATTTTTCTGTTTTTTTATATATATTTTTTTTGGTTGGGCTAGGCTAAATCCAGCCCAACATGTATATTGGTGGTTGAGCCCAGCTCAGCCCCACAGGCCCAGCCAGCCCGACCACTGGCCCAAGCCAATGGCCTGGCTATGCTGAGCAGCACGCGTGTTGCTACACTGTGCAAGTGAATTAAAATTCACTTGCACAGTGTAAATGTCAATTACTGAAACAATGCAAGAGGAAGAAGTCACGTACCTGGCGATGGGGACGATTCTGGCTGGAACGTTGGTGGTGACTTTCGCCTGCTGGATTACCTTTGCTTCTGCTTTTTCCGTTCCTGTGCCCGCGGTCTGCTTTTTGTTTTTAACAGACTTTGAGATGACGAAGGAGACAACAATGGAGATGCCGGTTTACTGTGGATGCCGATTATTGTCTTTATTTTTTTTTTTTTTTTGCAGGGATAACACGATGAAAGGGATAATCAATCCTTGTCTGTGTGTGTGCTTCCCTTTTTCTCCCCTGCTCTGCGTGTTATTTCTTTATGTATTTCTGTGTGCCTCTCTGTTTTTTTTCTCTGTTTCCCCTTCCCCTGTGTCTTCGTTCCTCTCTCTGTATTTTCTTTTTTTGATTGTGTTTTGTTTGCTCTGTTGGGTGCGACAGAATTGCTCTATTTTTGTTGTTTTGCTGGCTTTTTCTTTCGTCTTTTTTCTGGGTTTCTCCTCCTCGGTTTCTTCCTCTTTTGTGTTGGTTTCGTCCCCTTTTTTATAAGGCTAGATCTTCAAAAACCGTCTCCTTCACGACCGGGATCATGGCCTGTTGAATCGGATGCATTGATTTTCTTGTTGAATCGGCTGCCCTGGCGAAATGGAAGGGATGACGAACAGTATTATTGCAAACGGCGCCGTTTGTGTGTTTTGAGGAATTTTTCACTTTGGTTCCTGGATGTTTTGTACTTCACAATTAAGATCTTAATCATTAATAATCAACTTCTAATTGTACCCTTGGATTAAGTCAATTGAATCCTTGATTTATAGTGCCATTTACACAACAGTCCTGGGTTTTTGGACTATTTAATTTGGTCCTTGGACTTTAATTTTCTAGCAATTTTTCCTTGAATCAGCTCCAAACTTTGGTATTTTTTCAATTACACCCCTGATTCCTTTAATTAATTAAATCAAAATTTAATTAAGTCCTCAAACTCATCACTTCTTCAATTAAACTCTTGATTTCATTAATTAAAATAATCTAAATTTTAATTAAATAAATTCTTCAATTAAGCCTTTGATTTAATTAATTAAACTAGTCAAGAGTTTAATTAAATCTTTAAACTTCAAATCATGTTGCCCTTAACCCAAATTTTAATTTATTCTTCATTTATTTTATTTTTATTTTATTTTTTATTATTTTTCAAATAATAAAAATAAAAAGATCAAAAATTGAGTTATGACATGTTGCACTAGCATTTTACTCCTTTCTCTGATTTGTTTCACTGATGTTGTTTGGTCTAGAACTGTTGGTGATCAAAAATCTACACATGTATATCTTGTGTTTCTTGGTACTACTCTTATCTCGTGGAATTTAGAAAACAACGGATTGTTGGTCGTTCTTATATTAAAGCTAAATACAAGGCTTTAACTTATGGTAGAACTGAAATTTTATGGATTCGTTCTCTGATTTCAGAGCTTCGGCTTCCTAGTGTTTCTACTACTACGCTATAGTGTGATAATTTGGATACTAATTATCTGTCAGTTAATCTTTTTTTTTCTTACTCATACTAAACATGTCGAGGTTAACTACAACTTTATTCATAATAGAATAGCTAATCAGGAGATTCGAATTCACTTCATTTCTTCCGAGCTTGTTCATGTTTTTACTAAACCTCTATCTTTTGTGATCATTGTTTATTTTTTATCCAAGCTTCGTGTGGGAGCTCTATTTTTACCTTGAAATAGAGTATAATAGAAAATAAACTGCTAGATCATAGGACACAATACAAGAAATTATGTTTACCTTATATAACTTATAGCTTAATACTGTACATAACCCTATTTATATAAATAGAAACTATGACTAATACAATTGTTAAGCTTCCTAAATACTTCTTATATCTCAACTCTACAATTGAAGAGATGATCCAATGACAAGCAGCTACGATTCAAGATTTGTTGATAGCAGCACAAAATTACAGCATTGTGTACAGAAATATAGAGTAAAATTACTATTTCAATTCATACAAGGATCCCAAGTGCACATATTATACATAAAAAGGGACAAGAGAACAAGGACATAGCAACTCATTTTGATCTTGATCCCTAATTATTTTTCCCCTTAATTATCAATGTGTAACATGAAGCTCCAAAACTGTTAATTTCATCGACGAAAATCCTCGGTCCTGTTCCAAATTTCCTCTTCTTGAAAATGTCACTGAACGCCTCCCTTGCTACTTCCTGCATTTAATTAATAATCTCATTAAACATTGACTTAGAACAATGAGGTAAAACACAGTGGTCTTGGGCAGTTTATATTGCTGCTTCAGAGATATAGTGCATGAGATCCATACCATGGAAGCTTAAAAGTGTCTTTCCACCATCCTTGTTTTGAACAGTTGCAACAAACTTTATCCAGTCTTGTGATGATCTCAGAAAAGGTTGGTCTGACAACAGGTTCTGAATGCCAACATTCATTAATCAACCTACATGAAGATCAAGCTGGTTCCCATAAAAATTAAGCTACTCCCTTGAGGTTGTTCCTCTCATTTCTATGAGCGAGACAATAGTGAGTCAAGCTCAAGAAGAGATCGGAAAACTAAGTAAAACAAGAGAAACTAATAGCTCAAGCCCTGTCTCTAGCTGGTTTTAGGGAACGGCCTTTTACTTGATCAATATCGAATTCGCATGAGCAGTCGTTTTCTAGATCCGTTGTATCATTCTTGGTTTTGGTACAACTTCCTATTCAATTTGCAAAAGAAATTGAAGACATAATCCAAAACTTACTCTTTTAAATCTGGAGGGTAACTTCTTGCTTTGATCTTGAATGGCGGTCTCTTTTTCTCTAAGCACATCAACTTCACGACCTCTTCAGGAGTTTTAGGATGGAAAGGCTGCACTCCCTCAAGCATCTAAGCTCAAACGAAAAACAAACAGAAGAAAAGTCCCACTTAGCACTTAAATCTTCAAGTAAAAAACCATGCACTGTGCAAAGAATAGAAGTAATACATATGAAGGAAAACAGGAAAGTACAACCAGCTTGCCAAATTAGACTGCGAAGTACCTCGTACAGAATGACTCCAAAGAGTATGCATCAACGCTTCGATCGAATATTTCGTCGTTATAAATCTCAGGTGCCATGTATACATCTGGAAAGCAATACCATCACTTAAATTCAAGTCAAGAACACATTGCAGTAATCCATTTAAAGTTATTCACTCAGCCGTACATGATGAGTTTAGATGAAGAGTTCTGCTCTTAAAAGGAAGCAGGATAACAGTGTAGAAGTGTAAAAAAAACTTACTAGAATGGTCAATAAGAGTCCCTGGTGCTAATTTAGCTTTGTCAGGTGAAATGTTTGACAACCTTATCAAACCAAATCCAGCTACCTTCAATAGACCACCATTATCCAGCAAAATATTTCTGGCACCTTACCAAAATTTCCAATATTACAGAACAGTACATCTTAGGAAGTACAAATCAGTTTTTCTATTCACACATCACATTAACTTCTGCATTTGTTGTCTTACTTTGGCTTTAAATCGCAATGGATGATCGGATCTGGTTTGCATTCATGAAGGTAGTTTTATGCCCTGATAACAAAAGATCGATCCATGCATCTTAAGAGTGGAAAACATAGAGACTACTCAGAGGAATGTAAAATGGGGTTGCTGTCACTTGGAAGCATTCTTAACTGTTCTGTCTGCGTGCATGTGTGTGCTGTGCTTCGTTTTTCGGGGACAAATACAGAATTCGATAATTGAACAAGCAGAGTTTTTTTATGCAAGAAATTCAAACTTGCCTGGCAATATCAAGACCAAATCTCAAAACTTTAGATGGGGACAACCGCCCCTTTTTCAAAAGATAACTTGCTAAGTCACCCTGAAAAATTCAAATTCCACAGTTAAATCCACAAAATGAAAACCTAAAAAAAGCATTCAATCTTAATGCATGAGAGAGGGGGGAGGCATGCTTACTTTTGAATGATATTCTGCAACAATCATCATCGGCAGATTTTGGGTGACAGCACCAACAAACTGAATCACATTAGGATGTCGAACTTTTTCTAACAAGGTTAGCTCATGTTTGAAAGCATTTCTGCCATTCAATGCCACAAAGAGGGAAAAAAAATATGAGGGCTCAATTCTATCATGGCCTTACAACCCCAAATTACTCAACCACAGATGCAGAACAACTGAAGCAGCAAAAAACAAGTAAACATGAACCATTTCTTTAAGAACCAGTTCTCAATGCTAGTCTTAATGCTTAATATAGTACATATAAGCATGATGGAGCATAGCAGAATGGTTATTCAAGATGAACCTACATGCTTTCAGGGTCTGCAGAACGGTCCTTTTCGAGTATCTTCACGGCAACCTTGGTACCATTCCATTTAGCAACTTGAAACATTCCCTGTCATAGAATTTATCAATTTATAATCATGGCAAGACATCAAAGGAAATTGTTAAACCATATATTTCTACCAAGTGAAGAACTTGAAGTGAGGTTATTAAGGTTGCAATTCTCTGCCTACTTTTGTTATGGAACAGAGGATATGCCAGTCAAAATTCAATTCCCATAAGATCATCTACTAGCTACCAAGCAAACTACAATAACCTAAACAGTGTTTCTATTTAAGAATCATTAGGAAGCTAACAGATAGTAAAAATGTTCTCACAGCAAGCACAAATTAATGAAATTGAAGGGGAGTAGGATCATGCCTTTGTAATGCCGTCCGACTTTCGAACTTGAAGTTCCAATGGATTGAGCTCATACTCTGGAATCTCCCGAGGATTTGCAACAGTCATTGGTGTCTTCCTGGTGGTTTTCTAAAATAATCCAACATACATGAACACCATACCTCAAACACAGACAGAAAATTCAACAAAACCAAATTAAGAAAGCTATTGATATTTTATTACCGGGGCCTTAGCTCCTCTTGCCTTCAAAATGTTATAAACTTCAACATTCCCATAATACTTAGCATCCGCACATGCCTATCGAAACAAAAACCCAAAACTTCACAAATTAAACGTAACAAGATCAAACAACATATGACTTGAGAATACCCTCATCGTCATTAATGATTATTATATATATAAAAAAAAAGAATCTCATACTGACTCGAGATTATAAAAAAAAAAAAAAAAAAATAGATGAATGAATGTAGTAAATTTACCGTGCTGCCCCAGCGATCACGGGCATCAATGTTAGCCCTACGACTCAGAAGGAGCTTGACGACCTCAACATGACCTTCACAGGCAGCAATATGCAAAGCAGTTCTTCCATCCAAATCAATACTATTAACATCAATACCTTCATTCAACAAATCCTCAACTCCTTTAACATCTCCTCTACAAGCCAAGAACAACAAATGCATCGTCGCGTCCAGATTCTCCGGTACACTCAACTCATCATGGCCATGAAGCGGACTCCTCCGAATTGGATCCAAAGAAGACTGTCTTCCGAAGCTAAACCTCAAGTTATTCCTCCTCGGATCGAGCGAGGATTGTCTTGAGAATTGCCTGCTGAATGACCTCCTCAACGATCCTGTCGAAAACTGACGTGAGATTCCTCGCTTTAGCTGGTTTGCAAGTCCCTCCATATTTATTTTCTTGGTAGCTATTTGGATGGTTCCCGGTTGCTTGCTTGCTACGTAAGAATGCTGTTTAGAGTTTGGTAACTCAAGGGATCGAGAGCGATCATGAAGCGCTCGCTCTCGACGCCTAACCGAGGAGGAAGGATCGAAGTAGAGGAGCAGAAGGAAATGGAGGATGAGATCCGAGAGAAATGGGATGGGAAAGAGGGGGGGGGAGAGAGAAGGTGGGGAGGATTTTGTGGGTTGAAAAAGCCGTTGGTAATATTTTATATATTTATTTTGATTTATCGTTATGGAGAGTGTCCTGTCTGTATGTTGGGCTGTCTGTGTGGTGGTGCTTGTGTGGCACTGT
>NC_133300.1:700372-780376 GCF_005239225.2 Populus alba | reverse complement strand
GCTTAATAAAGACTTCATCAAAATGGGGGTGTTTTCTTCTTTCTTTTTTCCCCTTTCACGTTTCCGAAACAACAAAAGCAACAATTAAATGCAAACCAATTCCATCCCCATTTCTCTTCTCCATTTTTCAGCAACCAAACCTCAAAAACCTCATCTTTTTCAATGCCTTAACTCACCATGTCAACCATTTCGACACCACAAAGTCTACTCCTTTCTCCATTCCCCCCCACCCAAAAAAAAAAACCCACTTTTCCTTCTCATCAGTCAAATAAGATTACCAGAAGATATTCAAAAAACAAAGAAATAAACTGAATCTAATAATAAGAAAACTTGGGATTTAAAAACTGTGAATGAAAGAAAAAGAAAGGGGAGTACCGGTGGAGAAATGGAGGAGGAAAGCAGCGCTGGCGCTGCTGATGTTGTTGGGATGTTGAAGGAGCCTGTTGAAGACGGAAGAAGAAGCTGTGCTAGCTCTACTCCATAGAGCCATTTTTTTCCCTGTTCTTTGGAGAGACCTCTGCTTCTAGCAGTGTGAGGTTTTGGAGTGTTTTTTCTAAAGTTAAGGAAACGGCGTCGTTGTGAATTATATTAGGGCTTGTTCGTATTTTGCATCGGATTACAGGAAAAAGAAACCACTTTTCTTTTTCTTTTCTTTTCTTTTTCAAATAGAATGTCATGTCCTCCTTTTTTAAAAATAATGAATCTTTCAAAAAAGAAAATCCCATTGAAAAATCAAATTTTAAGAGATTTGATTTTTATTTTTATTTTTAGAGTTAGTAATAAAAAATTTATTAAATTGGGTCTATTATAAATACATTTCATGTAATATTCAATACAGTGAATTTAAATCCTTGATCAGAGTCTCTCTCGTAATATCACAGCAGCATGCGAATTTGTCTGTACACAATATGCATCGAGTTATTGACTTAAGGCTTGTTCAGATTGCAGTACTGAGAGATCATTCCCCACGCAGCAATGAAATCATTGATTTCCTCATGTTGGCTAACACTGCATCAAGCATTCTGGAGAAATATATATATTAAGCCAGACTATATATATATCCTGTATAAGAATTCTTGCCGCACTCTTGTTGAAATAGACCATCCAATAAATTCTAAGAAATTTGAGAATATACACCATGGAAGACCCCTCCAATCTACTGTTCTACTCAATAAATTCTAAGAAATTGAATCCAGCATTCGCAGAATTCTTCTTTGAACTAAGAATAAGCATCTCATTTTTTAGAAAAGAAACACCTTGCTAAATGGCTGCAGTGTATGGTGTTACTTCTAGATATATAGGAGTCGGTCTAGGATGATAGAGCATGGCTTGACCGTGTAAAAAAAGGTTTTTTTAATTCATATATATATATATATTACAACTTCTCATGTTGCCATTGTTGCAGATTTCTGCCAAATGCCACCGTGAGCACCAGTGGATCACCGACTGCAACAACAGACAGTGACAGGTATTGCTCAATCGATCATTAATTTCAATGGAAGGCAGTTCCCTGTTCATATGAAACTTTCTACGTAAATCTCAAGGAGGCATGATCTGATATTTTCTCTCCGGTGGACCATCATGTACGAAACTTGAATTTTGAGGCAGGAGACTTGCTTTTTTCCCATTTCTTGGTAAACTTGAAAACAACAGCAGAAGTCAGGATATGGCTTTCAGGTCTTCAACTGCTCCCACGAAAAGGTCTTTCCTGGCTTCATTTTTCTTCCTGGAAGTTCTTCTAGCATCATCAGTTATGGGGCTTATGCAGCCGTAAATCTCACAGCACAAGAACTAACTCTACTGTGCTATGTGCTTGTGCTTGTCCTTCTTGGGTTTGAGAACAGAAATGATCGATCTTCCAATTCAAATTTCCCTTGAAATTGTTTCCTTTCGCAGTTCCCTTTTCAGTCATTTCAACCATTCTATTGTATTCTAGAATCTTTTTTTATTATTATTAAATCTTCGATTTGCTGCCCGGGATCTTGATAATCTCTCAAATGAAAATAGCACTTAACAGTGGAAGTAATGCATTTTTCATAATCAATATTTTAGGCTATGTTTGTTTCTGGAAACTAGTTTTTAAAAAATCATTTTCCAAACTTTTTTATATTTGTTTATTATTAAAAAAGTTA
The DNA here is from genome assembly GCF_005239225.2 of Populus alba. Classification (NCBI taxonomy): domain Eukaryota; kingdom Viridiplantae; phylum Streptophyta; class Magnoliopsida; order Malpighiales; family Salicaceae; genus Populus; species Populus alba. The sequence goes on along the minus strand of NC_133300.1, from coordinate 778,244 downwards.
ATTAACGAAAACACTTTCCAGTTAAAAAGAAAATTGACTAAATATAAGTGGACAAGTGTATGAATAATTAATGAAGTGACTATGATGAGTATGAAGACAAATGCAAGATTGACTTTTATGGATATTGCCCCTATGCTAAAGGTCAATGAACTAGAAAACATTTGTTTTGGATAATAAGTGGGTGACTTGTGGAGCATTAAGACGCGACTGCTATGTAGGAGCAAAGGGCATGCGCAGATTCTTGAAACAAGTTGACTCTTGTCAATGTGGTGAGCTCGGTGATTGCATTGTAATACTCAGAGTATGAAGACATATATGGATCAATCTTTAATAGGTTGTTCCCATTGTTAAAGGTAAAGAGCTACCTAGACTCTTGAGACTAAGAGTGGGAGACTCACGGAGAAGCAATGTGTGGTTTCTAGAGTGGAACAGAGGGCATACGCAACTCCTGGATGAATAAAATCTTGAAAGAGTGGTGAGCTTCGTGATCACTCAGATAATGACTGTCGCACTTGGAAATATCTGTTTAATGGGGTGTTGTAAGCCTTGGTGTGAGGCTTGATAAATCATTCTGGATCGAGCATGGTTGATATGCTCGAAGGGGAATGTTGTTTCCTAAAGACAAGCATTAACACTCTTCAGATATGATGTGGGAGACCATCTAGTTGAAGTGATCCTTTGGTGTAAGCAAGGGTGTGCTTTGGTAACTCTGGTGATTGAAAGGTTTGGCGAGTACCTATAAACTTGGCCACAGATGCTCTCGAAATGGTAAGTTTGGAAGAGCTGCAAGATTCAAGCTTGTGCTGAAAAGACAAGAGGACAATTGCCCCACATAAATGACAAAAGGGGTAATTATTGGGATATTGCCAATATTATGTGGCAGCATTTGCAGCCCATCTTCTAGAAGAAGATGACTTCTATTTTTAAAGAGGGTTGTTGGTGCAGCAATCAAAAGTCACAAAGTAAGCAAATGTTAGGTGACCACCATTAATGAAGGTGAGTTGGAGTAACAGTATTAATGCATATAAAAGAGGCATGATTTTAGAGAGCAAAATGAGAGAGAGTGGTGAGTGTGTATAAGAGAGTAGAGAGAAAGAGAGAGAGAGTTGCAATGGCAGCAGCTCTGCTACCATTGCAGCAGCTGCAGGTGTAGCAATGAGAGTTGGGAGTAGAGTAGAGTGAAGTGATCCTCCTCCTCCATGTGTATTGTAACTCTTTCTCTATCTATCTCTAACAATATTGACTCTCCCGTAGATGTAGGTAATTTGCCGAACCACGTTAAATATTGTATCAATGTGCTTAATCTCTAATAGACAACTATCAGTACATCACCGGTCCAATTTTCTAATAAGGTATTGCTCAATCTATCATTAATTTCAATGGAAGACAGTTCCTTTTTCATATGAAACTTTCTACGTAAATCGCAAGGAGGCATGATCTGATATTATCTCTCTGGTGGACCATCATGTAGAGAAACTTGAATTTTGAGGCAGGATCAGATTCGCTTTTTTCCCATTTCTTGGTAAACTTGAAAACAGCAGCAGAAGTCAGGATATGGCTTTCAGGTCTTCAACTGCTCCCACGAAAAGGTCTTTCCTGGTTTCATTTTTCTTATACTTCCTGGAAGTTCTTCTAGCATCATCAATTATGGGGCTTATGCAGCTGTAAATCTCATAGCACAAGAACTAACTCTACTGTGCTATGTGCTCATGCTTGTATTATAATACAAACCCAAATCATAATTCCGTCTTTTATGTCCTTCATAGGTTTGAGAACAGAAATGATCTTCCAATTCAAAGTTCTTGTAAGCCTTAAAACCAAAAACTACAGCAAGATGTCAAACCATTACTGCGAAAATACTAATGCTGCTTAACGTCTAACTTGAGTTGAAGGTCCATGTCCTCCTGCTGATGAACATGGAAGTTTTCTGCACTAATTGCAACGAAGCGACCCTTCTCTCTTGCGGACATGCTATAGCTAGACATGGATTTAATGCAGAAAGACTTTTCTTGTTGACTTGAAGAATTGAACCTGGCAGTCCATTCTCTCCAGTGCACTCCTTTTATTCTAGCTAGTTTATTTCTGACATAAATGAGGAATAATAATTTTCATGCTAGTACTTTTGACGTATAACAATAAAAAAAGAAATTATGGATTATCAAGTTTAAAAATTAGAATTCTAAAGGAAGAAATTAAAGTTTCTTAACCCTAATTTTACTGCTAAACTTTAGAGAACATCATTTGATAAATGTGAAAGTTTTATAAAAACTCTTTTAACACCAAAGAACTTATTATACTTAAATTTTTGACACGCGTCCCTATCAACTATTTTCAGATACATCAAAACAACTTGTCCAAGACTCGGGACAGGACCCAGCTTTAATTTCTGCAACTGCAAGTTGGTTCGCATGAATACGAATCTCTTTTCTCTTTTTTTCCTTTTTTCCCATTGCTCAACTTTCGTTTTACGCAGAGGAATAGTATTGATGTGACGTCGTCCGTTGCATTTAGATATTCTTTGTTGATGCAACGGCGCCTTTGAAGAAATCAAACATTATGCAACCACCTGTGAATTCTATTAGTAGTAGAAAGCTCCAGGAAGTCTGATTTAATTTCCATGGAAAGAATGACTTCTGGACGTTGTTTTCTCATCACTCTTCGTGAAATTTATAATCTTTTTTGTTAGCTGTTTTCTTATGTACAAATGGCTCTTAATGCAAAACTAGCTCTTCTTCTGACTCTTTTCCTTAGTGTTGCTAGCAATATTGGATACAGTTCTTTGCAAGAGAACAACGCAAGTGACGATGAGCTTGGTGGCAGATTGTCCTCGGTACCCAGCAAAGCGCCCTGGACGAAGGTCGATTCTTCATTCAAAAGTGGGTTTGTAATAGGTTATGTATTTTCTGCAGTTTCCATTTTAACTATTTACCTGTCCTATTGTGTGCCTTGGACTCGTCTCAACATGAGGAAAAGGAACAAGGTGATGATGAAGACACCAATGATGACATCTTTGATGGAAAGGCAAGAGAAGAAGAGAAAAGAAGCCGACATCCAGGTATCCCCATAAGATTTTCCTCTCATCATATATTTGGTGTTTCTATTGCTAGCTCGAAATCAACTTTGTTCATGTCAATTTATAACAGGTCATCGATTAATTATTTCATTCACAGATTTCGTCGTTAGATCAGATGTTGATCGCAAGAATCAGTTTTGCTGAACTACAGAAAGCAACCAACAGTTTCGACAGAGGCAAAGTCATCGGAGTTGGAAAGACGGGGACAGTATATAAGGCAGCACACCCTCATCTTCGTTTCACTGCCGTGAAGAGATTATTTGACCTGAAACATTTGGAAAAGCAATTCTTGTCTGAGTTAATGATTCTGGGCAGGTTTACGCATAAGAACATAGTTCCACTCTTGGGATTCTGCCTGGAATCGAGGGAAAGGCTTTTGGTGTACCAATACATGCCAAATGGGAATCTCTACGATTGGTTACATCCTCTGAAAGGCGAGCCTAAGATCATGGAGTGGCATTTTAGGGTTAACATCGCAGCTGGGATAGCAAGGGGTTTGGCATGGCTCCACAATCATAATACCCTTCAACTAGCTCATCTTAACTTGAGCTCAAGTTGCATCTTGCTTGACAAAAACTTCGAACCAAGGATATCCAATTTTGGAAGGGCAATGCACATCATGACCTCAAATGCCAGAATCTTCATGGCAAACATTGAGATGAGTGAATGGGATTTGACCAAAAGAGATGTCCATCAGCTTGGTGTTCTTCTTCTCGAGTTGATTACAGGAGAAGATCCTTTCAATAACAGTGGATTTTATCACAGTCTAGAAGGCAAGTTAGTGCAAAACAATTGTCTGTTGAGTACTGTCTCGGCTGCACTGTATTGTGCGGTTGACAAATCGCTGCTCGGTCAAGGATTCGATCGTGAAGTCCTTTATTTCCTGAAGGTTGCCTGTAACTGTATTCAGCCTGTTCCAAATCGAAGGCCAACAATGGTTGAAGTATGCAAAATGTTGATGGCCATCAAGAACACACATCCCGACATCTTGGGCTAAAACTAATATATAAATGAAATTGGCTGCTCCGTGAACATCCACCGTTGCCGAATTACTTTACTAATTGTAAACATGTTTATGTACAGGATAGATTTAAACATATCATAGATTTTCTCTAATTTCTCTGCAATGAACCAGCCATCAATTTCTCTAGCAATATGGTTGATTCTAATTATAATATATTAGAGAATAATATAAATTATATTTTAAAATTTTATCTAATATATAGTTTAAATTATTAAGTTAAGATGGTTTTTTGATATGATATTAAAGCCTTGATAATCAAGTGATTATAAGTTCAAATCTTATTATTTTTATTTTTATTTTTATGATAAAAATTAAATATAAAATAGTATGAGTTTGTTAAATTGAAAATCCAAAACCCCATTTACTAAACATTAACCCAGTCTATTTTTTATCATTAACTTGGTTTTTTATTTTCTCGATTCTTTTAATAAAAAGTATTTTAAATATCAAATATTTCATATGTAGATTATATCACTTTTTAAAAAACAATAAATGACAGAATAATATAAATTATATTTTAAAATTTTATTTAACAGTTTAAATTATTGAGTTAAGATGATTCTTTGACATGATATTAAAGTTTTAATAATCAAGTGGTCATAAGTTTAAATCTCATTATTTTTATTTTTATAATAAAAATTAAATATAAAATAGTATGAGTTTGTTAAATTGAAAATCCAAAACCTCATTTACTGAACATTGACCCAATCTATTTTTTATCATTAACTTGGTTTTTTCTTTTCTTGATTCTTTTAATAAAAGGTATTTTAAATATCAAAATATTTCATATGTAGATTATATCACTTTCTTCTGAAAAATAAATGACAGAATATATTAGAGAAACATATTTTATTTAAAATTAAATCAACAAAATTAGAGATATAATTAAAGAGAAATTGGAAACTCACCTCGTTATATAAGAAAAGGAGAAGATTAACCATTTCCATTTTTTTCAATTCGAACATATATCCTCCAAAATAACAATTATTAAACATCAATTTTGTCATGCTCAACTCTTATTTAGTAAGGATAATATATAAAGTCAAAATAATATCATATTACTTGTTCTCTTTTCTTTTCCATCTATATATTTCCAAACAATGAAAACTCAATATATATATATATATATATATATATATATATATATATATATATATATATATATATATATATATATATATATATACCGGCTAGAGGTTCGACTTATCATAAAAATTAGGTAGACTTAGGTGACTAAATATATATTTACAAATATAAATGTAAATACTGATGAAAGTAATTCTACTTGAATTTATTAATAAAATATTTTCTTGTTATATCTCTTAATATATATACATAAAAATTAATATATATATATATATCTCTTAATATATATATATATATATATATATATATATACATAAAACTTTTATATTAATATACATCAAAAGAATTACAGTGAAAAAATAATAAATAAATACAAATATCACGCCATCTTTATAAATAGTATTGTTGATGAAATAAACCCGTTATTAATATTAATTGGTAGTTTTTAAATTATAATTTGACAATCAATCCTCTTTCTCATTTCTTTTTTTTTTTTTTTTTCATTGAAAAACAACAACAAAAATCAGTACTTCTCACTCAGTTTATAGTTTATGTGATCATAAAACAAAAAAGAAGTTGAAATATTTTTCCTGATGGGTGGCCTGGTCAATAGCTGGAATTTAAATAAATTTTTCAGTAGCCCAGATCTTAGGTTTCGTTATAAAATCATAGGTTAAGTTATTCTAAAAAATATTAGTCATTGGTGTATCTTATCAGTTATCTCTGAATTTGGAATTGGTGTTACTTGCATAGGTGAAAAGAATCTTATAAATTAAAAAATGGATTTAGTTATCATCAGAAAGAAATCTTAGATTTAGTGATGGGTTAGAGCCAACAATGAGCATTTATTGTGACTTAGAGATGGCAACCTTATATTCATCATCTTTATTTTCAAAAATACAGCATTAAATATTTTAGTGTTTGAAAATGCAAATCTCAAACGTAATTATTAGTTACTAAACACTATAATTAAATTAGGATCTTGATATGTTATTGTGTTATAACTAGACGCCACGCTCGCGTGATACTGCGGGCTTGTGGCATACTTGTGCTTTATTGTAAGTTTATGGAAAAAATCATAAAAAATAAAAAAATATATATATGAAAAAAAAGTTGTTACAATTCACAATGTTTTCAAGGAAAAAACTACAAAATTAAATTCTCAACCAGCTTAATATTAAAAAAAATTGACAAAGATAATTTAAAAAAAAATCATAAAAAAAAAAAAAAACATGCAGGGAAATAACACTGTAGCAATCTACAATGTTTCATTAGAAAATCTATAGTTATAATTCTCAACCAGCTCAATATTAAAAATAATAAAAACAATAATGATAATTTAAAAAAATCATAATAAAAAAATCATGTGAGGGAACACTATAGCAATCGATAGTGTTTTAAAGAAAAAAAACTATGAATCTAAATTCTTAACCAGCTCAATATGAAAAAAATAAAATCGACAAAGACAATTTTAGAAAAAAAAATCATAAAAAAATAAATAAAAAAAACTATGTAGAGAAACACTGTAGCAATCCACAGTGTTTTAAAGAAAAAAAACTACAAAGTTAAATTCTCAACCAGCTCAATATTAAAAAAAATAAAATCGACAAAAACTATTCTGAAAAAAAAAAACACAAAAAATGAAAAAAAAAAGACAATTTTGGGAAAAAAAAATACGAAAAAAATATATGGGAAAAGTTAAAACTAAATTACCAACCATCTCAATATTAAAAAAAAATAATAAAGATAATTTTGAAAAAAAAAATATGTGGGGAAACATTGTAGCAAAACAAAAATCATGTGGGAAACAATGTAGCAATCCATAGTGTTTTAAGAAAAAACTACGAAGAAAAATTCTCAACCAGCTCAATATGAAAAACAAAATCGACAAACATCATTTTGGAAAAAAAAATTATAAAAAGAAAGAATAAAATCATGTATGGAAGCAATTCATAATGTTTTTTTAAAAAAAAAAACTACAGAACTAAATTCTCAACCAGTTCAATATAAAAAAAAATCAATAAAGATAATTTAAAAAAAATACAAAAACAAAAAAAAAGACAATCTTAGGAAAAAAAAAAAGAAAAAAAAAGCATGTAAAACCCAAAATACGGGGAAAAAATATGGGGGGAAAAAAGAAGAAGACAATCTTAGGGGAAAATAAATAAAAAAAGACATGTAAAACAAAAATAAAGAAAATAAAACAAAAACAATGTGGAAAAAATTACAATACTTTCTCCACACGTTTTAGAGTATTACTTAATTTGTGTTTTTTTTTTTCAATGATCTAAAATTTAAAGAATTTTTTTTATCATGCGTTAACTAACATGTTGAAATAGCATATTGGCAAAGACAATTATTTATTTATTCTATGGAAATATTTTAGTGTATTTTTTGAATTAGTTGTGTTTGGAAAATTACTTTTTTAAAATAATAATTTTAATAATTCAAATAAAAATGAAAGAATTAACTAAATCTTATTAACAACCAATCTACCCTTTAATAAAAATCCATAAACAACATTGTTTCTTTTTAAAAAAAAATTAAAAAAAAAAAAACCTACATCATTTTGATTTGATCCAACTAAACCTGATTTGATCCGCCAACTCATATCAAGTTGTTTCGTTTATCAACTCAAAAAAAAAAATTAAAATTTCAAGCATCTGAGAATACTTTTATTGATGTTGATACTAATTAAATAATATATTAAGAACCATTGGACATATAAAAGTCGATGAGAATGATGATATTGACGAGCAACAATTCAATGTAAAAGATTATAGTAGACATAACAATGATAAAATTGAACAAAAAGAAGAAGAAGAAGAAGAAGATAATTTTTGATTAGTTTGATTAAAGCAATTCAATGTAATGAAATTGATTTTAGTCACCACCAGAAATTCGCTAAATACCAACGGACATACCGACGGAATTTTTTCTGTCGGTATTTTTCGGCCGAAATCACCGACGAACAATATTCGTAGGTCATTCGGTCAGTAATTACCAACAGAAAATTTAGAATTAATGAAAAAAGGACGAGTAGGTGGCGCGGAGGTTTTGGCGGGTGATTTTCCCGACGGAATCACCGACGGATTTGAAATGCCAGATCCGTACCGGCGACGTGACCGGTGCACCGTTAAAAATACCGACGGAATCATCGAGGGATTTGAATAGCAGGTTCGTGCGGTGACGTGTCAATTGCCCGTCAGAAGTACCGACGGTTTCGCCGACGGATTCACCGACAGAATAAAAACCGTCGGTAAGTCCGTCGGCAAAAGTGAATATATGGCCACTCTGCCATCTCTCCTCCCCCATTTCTCCTTCTTCTTCCTAATCCTCACCCTCCCCATCTGCAAAATAACCAGCCCCCCCTCGCCCCAAAACAATAATCTTCTTCATCTCAGCACAACAAGTTGTATTTCTTGAAGTTTTGTGGTCACAGCATCCGTGTTCTGATTTACCGACGGATTTTATCATTTTTTGTAAGTAATTCTATCTTTCAAAATTTTAACATTATTTAAATGTCAATTTTATTGTTTTTTTAGTATATGTATTTTTTTTTAGTAGATGTACATGTTTTATTGTTATTTCTCAAACAATCTTGTAGTATATGAATGTATAATTTTATACTTGTTATGGTTTGTTTTAGATATTGTAAGATTGTATTTGTTTGAAAATTGTTAAAATTTAATTTGTAGAATTATCGAATTACATGTTATGTTTTGAAATAATTAAGAGCTTGCTTAATGGGTCCTTTTTATAGAGGTTCGATAGAAGTCATGGATGATCGTTCATAGATGTATCTAGATTCACCCCAAGGATTGCGGAGGATGGATTATTGTAACGGGGTTCAGGGTTTTATTAATTTCGCAACATCTATTCCCAGAAATTTTACTGGAGGCGGTATTAGGTGTCCATGCAGGAAGTGTCAAAATAAAAAGTATCTGCATCCAGATGTTATAATGATGCATCTTCTACACAAAGGGTTTGTGGAGGATTACGAGTGTTGGTATGCACATGGAGAGGTATTTGTTAGTAATAGGAGAATGGGAGAAACGGTGGTTGGGTCAACTTCTAGTGCTAGCAACGTGCATAAAGCGGCAAATGACAACACTAATCCTTACAGAAACATGGTTATGGATGCAATGAGAATGAATCAAGATAATGTCAATCAATGTCCAATCGTAGAAGAAGAACCTAATGCAGAGGCAGCTAGGTTTTTTGATTTGTTGAAAGATTCTGACGAACCATTATGGGATGGCTGCACAAACCACAGTAAATTATTGGCTGTGGCACAGGTGTTCACCATCAAGTCAGATCACGGGTTAAGTGAGGCCGGGTATGACAAAATTATTGATTGGGCAAGAAGCATTTTACCTGAAAGGAACAGGCTCAAAGAGAACTTCTATGCTGCGAAGTCCATGATGAAACCCCTCGATTTAGGATACCAGAAAATTGACATGTGCCCTAACTTATGCATGTTATACTACCTTGAAAATGCTGAGATGACCGAGTGCATGACATGCGGGCATTCCCGTTACAAACCCAGAACTGGCAGGGGGAAGACTCTAGTGGCATATAAAAAACTTAGATATTTCCCGATCACACCTAGACTGCAGAGGTTATTTATGTCACCAAGGACTGCTGAGCACATGACATGGCACCAAACACACGATGTCGTTGATGGTGTGATGGTGCATCCTTCTGACGGTGAAGCGTGGAAACGCTTTAACAGTGTTCATCCTAACTTTTCTGCTGAATCAAGGAATGTTCAACTTGGGTTGTGTACAGACGAGTTCAACCCATTTGGGTCATTTGCTGCTCCCTATTCTTGTTGGCCGGTCATTCTCACAGTTTATAACTTGCCACCGGGAATGTGTATGAGGCCGGAGTTCATGTTTCTATCTACTGTCATACCCGGTCCAAGCAGCCCGGGGCGGAATATAGATGTTTGTCTTCGACCGTTGATAGATGAGTTGGCGCAGTTATGGTCCTCCGAATCTCTGACTTATGATATATCGAGGAAACAAAATTTCCTTATGAGGGCGGCTTTGATGTGGACTATCAGTGATTTTCCAGCTTATGGAATGCTTTCTGGTTGGAGCACGCATGGGAAACTCGCATGTCCATACTGCATGGAAAACAACAAGGCATTCACGCTAGCAAACTGAGGTAAAGCTTCTTTTTTTTATTGTCACCGTCGCTTCTTGCCACTTAATCACAGGTTCAGAAAGAACAGAAAAAATTTCTTTATTAGCAGAGTTGAAAAAGATGTTGCATCCCCGCGTCTTTCTGGTGAAGAATTGCATCATGTTGTATCAGAGTACGGTGACATTGTGTTTGGCCTTCAATCAGGTAAGCAAAAGTTTCCTAGTTTTGGTTTGACCCATAATTGGGTAAAGCGAAGTATCTTTTCGGAGCTTCGAAAAGAACGTGTTTGAGAATATTTTCAACACCGTCATGGATGTGAAGGGGAAGACAAAGGACAACATGAAGGCTAGATTGGATATAGCTTTATACTGTAACCGTAAAAATATGGAGTTGGTTTATGACGAGTCACGAGTTGCAAAACCAAGGGCAAGCTTCGTGTTAGAGAAAAACGCACAACTGCTAGTCTACAAATGGCTTAAGAGTCTGCGTTTCCCGGATGGACATGCATCGAACATATCAAGGCTTGTTAACATAGAGGACTGCAGATTGTATGGAATGAAGAGCCATGACTGCCACGTGTTTATGCAAACACTCATCCCATTAGCTTTTCGTGATTTGTTGCCAAAGGGAATATGGGATGCACTAACGGAGATCAGTCATTTCTTCAGAGATATATGCTCCAGCAAGATGAATGTTGAGCACATTGAGATGCTTCAAACGAATATCATCGAGACACTATGCAAACTTGAGATGATATTCCCTCCTTCATTTTTTGACTCAATGGAGCATCTCCCTATACATCTACCGTTCGAGGCAAAAGCTGGAGGACCGATCCAGTATAGATGGATGTACCCATTCGAACGGTGAGATATTACAGTTGCAATGGAATTCATATCTTAAAGTATTTTCTATGTTTTTCTTATTTGAAAATACTTGAATTGTACTTCAATGCAGGTACTTGTTTAATCTAAAAAAAAAAGGTTAAGAACAAGGCGCATGTTGAGGCTTCGATATCTGAGGCCTATATTGTTGAAGAGATATCAACATTTATCTCGTACTATTTCGAACCTCATCTGAGAACAAGAATCAATCGCGTTCCACGGCATGACGATGGCGGTGAAGTGCCTTCCAGTGGGAACTTGTCAATATTCTCCAATACTGGACGACCTACACCTAAAAATGCCGTAAGAGGAAGATATTTGTCGGAAATAGAATTCAAACAAGCACACAACTATGTTCTATTTAACTGTGATGAGCTTAGACCATTTATTCAGTAAGTCTATATATGTGTAATACTAATTAAACTTTGTCAGTAATATACTGTTAATTATATATTGTAATATCATACACTCATTATCACTTGCAGGCAACATTGACAATATTTGCTCTCCAATAACTCGCAGCTGACCGAATCCCAGATCTTTCAATTACAAGATGAACAATTTGCCACATGGTTCAGAACACATGTAAGCACTATCACAAACTCATTATAACGTATGCATGTCATTACGAGATTCTCGTTCATTTACCGTGTATTGATGTACATTTAATTACATATATTTACAAGGTTTATCAAATGGGAAGGAGTGCGCCCAAGTCATTGTCTTCACTAAGCCTCGGCCCTGAAAGAAAAGTTAGGTGCTACAACGGGTATTTTGTCAATGGATATGTTTTCCATACTGAAGAATACGGGCAAGGAAGAAAGACATACAACTGCGGTGTTTGTGTTAAGGGATCCACAAGTAACCAGTTAGAAGTTGACTACTATGGTAGATTAGAAGAGGTCATCGAACTGCAATATCATAGCGAACAGAATAAAGTGTTTTTATTCAAATGCTATTGGTATAACACGACGGACAGAGGAATCAGAGTTGATCCACACCATGGTCTGGTCGAAATCAACTCAAAAGCTAGACTCCGCAACATAAACGATGTCTTTGTTTTCACAAAGCAATGTCAACAAGTTTATTACACATACACCCCTTCATTTAGAAAGGATCGTTCAAGAGTTGATTGGTTTTCCGTTTTAAAAACAAAACCACGGGGTCGTGCCGAGGTTGATCAGGATGAGAACGAAGACACAAGTGTGCGAGATGAAGTCTTTCAAGTTCGTGAGTTGGTTGAACCATATCAAGTTGCTCCTTCGATTGAATTGGAAGAAAATTCAAATTTTCGAGTTCTCGATGATAGTCTTGTTGATATTGACGGAGAGGAGTTGAATGTTGTTCTCAGCTCTAGCGGACAAGCAAATGTCGATGAAGAAGATGATATCCATATTGAAGATTGCGATGAAGATGATGACAATTCAACTGATGAGGAAGAAGAAGAAAATTCCGGCTAATTATGAAAATGAAGCCCTATGTAAAAACATTTGTCTCATGTAATTTAGATTATAGATGATGTATTTTGTAAAACAAAATATTTACTGTTTAAGCAATGTAGTTATTGTGTTTATGTGATGGACAGTTTATCAGTTAAGTTTCTGCAGGAAGGTAAACAGGCAATACAAAGACAACCTTTCCTGCATCATGCAATCTTACCGACGTCCATACCGACGGATAGTGATCCGTCGGTATCTCACAGAGAGTTCAAAATTAATTACGCGAAATGCCACCAACACCGACGACATTACCGATGGCTTCACCGACACATACACCGACGGATTATAGTCCGTCGGTATCTCACAGAGAGTTCGAAAATATTTACAACAAAATGCCACAATCAGCGACGGGCATACCGACAGATTATAGTCCGTCGGTATCTCATAGAGAGTTCGAAAATATTTACAACAAAATGCCACAATCAGCGACGGGAATCCCGACGGATTATAGTCAGTCGGTATCTCACAGAGAGTTCGAAAATATTTACAACAAAATGTCACAATGACCGACGGATTCACCGACAGATTTGTCGACGCTAATACCGATGGAATAGGTCCGTCGGTAATTTGTCGGTCACACATATTACCGACAAAAATACCGACGGACCGCGCGATTTCCAAAGTGTGTGAATTAATGCGCCTCTGAACTTGTCATATTACTGACGGAATCACCGACGGACTGCGAAAAATATGGAGGGCTTTTAATTCGGAGCAAAATTCAAAAAATACCGACGGATTTTTGACCTGTTACCGACGGAATTTTTTACCTTTTACCGACGGATATAAATTCCGTCGGTGAGTCCGTCAGTAAAACTGCCCTATAAGTTCCAGCCCCCGCCACTTCGCCTCATTTTTTCTTCTTCTCCCCGCCGCTTCGCTTCTCCTCCGTTTTTCACCTCAGATTTTTCATTTTTTTCCCTTCAATCCTTAAACACTTTCACCTTTAATCTCTAGCAAGATTTGGTGTTGTAAATCTTCATCATATTAAAAGGTATGTGTTTTTTTTCTAATTTATTTTATTTTATTTTTAGTTGTTTTTATTTTTGTTGTTTTGGTGTTTTTTGTTGCAATGTAGATAAAGTTTTGAATTTGACACATTATTAAGGTATGTATATTTCGTTCCTTTTCTTGATGTAGGTTTTTTTTTTAATTTTTTGAATATTTTTTGTTGTTGTGTTGTTAGAATTGTTATTAGTTAATTTAACTTAGAATTAGTTAAAGTTGAATATTTGAATTTTTTTGAATTTTTTGAATTTGTTGAATATTTGTTAATTTAATTGTTAGTCTATATTTTTTTTAATTTATTGAATATAATTTATTGTTGTATTGCCTATATAATTATTGATTAATTTATTGAATTAATATTGTTAATGTTGAATTACCTTAGAATTAATAATTGCGTTTGTTGGAATAATTATCGATTTCCAATTTAATTTATTTACTTTTAATTTATTTTTAGTTGTTTTTATTTTTGTTATTTTGTTGTTTTGGTGTTTTTTTTGGTAATGTAGATAAAGTTTTGAATTTGTCACATTATTAAGGTATGTATATTTCGTTTCTTTTATTGATGTAGGTTTTTTTTTTTTTTGAATATTTTTTATTGTTTTGTTGTCATAATTATAATGATTAATTTGTTGAATTATAATTGTTAATGTTGAATTATAATGATTAATTTGTTGAATTATAATTGTTAATGTTGAATTAAAATGATTAATTTGTTGAATTATAATTTGTTGAATTTATTGAATTTATTGAATTTATTTTTTGTCATATTTTTTATTGTTTTGAATATAATTACTAATTAATTTGTGAATTGTAATTGTTAACGTTGAATTTATCTTAGGATTAATAGTTGAATATGTTGGAATAATTAGTATAGATTGGTTCAATTGGTTGTGGCTATTGTTAATATTTGCAGGTTTGTGGATTTGGGTAGTATCCAGTATAGGGGAGGTGCTGCCGATTTTTTTTTTAACTTTTGAAGTTTATTATACAATTATTTATATAAAATTGTTTAGATGCGGAGAATGAAATCCAAAGCTGGTCGTTCACGTCCAGTCAAATCAAGTTCGTCTAGCAGCGATGATGATGTTTCCTTAGGTGCATCTCAAGAAGAGGCACCTACACCACCTGCGCCGTCAACCGATGTTACCTCTTCCAGCGATGTTTCACATCGCAGAAGCGGCGTGCCTTCGAAGCGGAATCAATTTACCCGCCAGTACGAGGCATAGTGGAAGGACGATCTTTCAATGTAAGTTTGTTAAGGTTTTAGTTTTTTTTATATAAAAAAAACAAATTTAAAACATAATTTATGAAGTAATTACAAATTAATTTCATTTCTTTTCAGGTTCACAAACATTGAGGCCGCCCGAGTAATATCATCGGCGTTTAAAGCGTCGATGGAGATTCCATTGTTTCAATGGAGTCAGATATCCACATCCTGAATGGATGCCTCAAATCAATGCATGGTTTCGTAGATTTGAGGTTCGTGTTAATATATAATTTTCAGCTTATTTCTAATAAATTCTAGTTATAATTGTAAATAAATTATTAACATTTTAAAAAATTATTTTTGTATATACAACATCGATTCTACTGGGATGATGAACATGACACTGTTGTGAGGAGGGTGTGGGAAAATCACACGGCAATTAGGTAACATCGAAAACAATACGACTTTTTTTTACATAATTATTTATGTTTCGAAATGTAATTTTTTCGTGCGTGAATTAGGTTGCGTGATTTTTGGTATGACACCCAAAAAAAAGCAAAAAAAACAGCGAGGGATAAGGGGTTCCAAGGCTGGAACGATGTTGCGGTTTGGAGGGATTTCAAACCAATATACATCCCGGAAGATATATGGCCGCACTATCTTCAGCACGTGACGTCTGAGCGGTTCACTCGACGCTCACAGTCCGGTGCTGGCAACCGGAATCGGCCAATTCATGGCTCGGTGACAACGCACACCGGCAGCTCCTTTCCGTTTTCTGCACATGCGAAACAGATAGTAAGATTAATTTAAATGAAATATATCGTTCAATTAATTTGTTGTTAATACATTTTTTTCATTATAGGCTACGTCTCTTGGACGTGAGCCGAGCCTTATGGAGCTATTTATGGAGACGTACGTGCGAAGTCATGACCGCCAAAAGGGGACGCAACAGTTCGTTGACAACCGTGCTCAACATTTTGTGGTATGTTTGTTCAACCATTTTATATTGTAAGTTATTATTATGTTTATTGAATTGAATATGATGATTTTTTTTTCAGGAGACCTATAATAATCGGTTGAGGGAGAGATACGGGGACGATCCATCGACCCATCCGGAATTCGATCCAGATTTGTGGATGGAGGTTGGATCGTCAGGTGGACCCGATAAAAATCGGGTTTACGGGCTCTCCAACACTACTGCGGCCAACTTGCGATCGACCGGTACTGCTTCAACCGCTGGGAGCTCCCAATCTGTATCGAGCTCCCAATCTAAGGAGTTTGTGGCCTTGCAGCAAAGGTGCGACCACCTATCAGAGGCATACACACAACTCAAAGAAGAGCAAAGATTGGCGAACGAACAACACAGAGCAGAGTCTGAACAACAAAGAGCGGCCTATGAAGAGCTTCGGCAAATGGTCATGAACATGACACAAGGTCGAACATATGCGCCTAATCCTTTTTAGTCACCTAACCCCCATCCTCCTCCTCCTCCTCCTCCTCCTCCACCTTTATATTAATTTTTAATAAACATTATTTACATTTAAAATTTTGTTTAATGTTTTTTTGAAACACATTCATTTTGTAATGAATATTATTTCACTTTGAGTTTTTGTTGCTTAATATAAATTTTATTTGCATAATTGGTTTGTGTTACCATTAATTTATATTATTTTTTCAAAATAATTAAAAAACAATTAATTACACAGGGATTTACCGACGGAAAAACTCCGTCGGCATTGGACAGTGTCTGCCACGTCACCGACGGAACAAATCCGTCGGTATAAATTTACCGACGTATATACCGACGGAAATATTCGGTCGGTATAAAATATCACCGACACTTTTGCCGACGGAGATAGTCCGTCGGTCTTTTTATAACACCGACGGAAAATATTCCATCGGTATATTCTAAGCGGGAAACTTTTTTTTTTTTGCGCGCACGGTCCGTCGGTAAAACTATCGGTAAAAGTTTTTTTTGTATTTCCGACCGATATAGCGACGGAATGTGGAATCACTGACAAAAGGTATTCCGACGGGAGTATTCCGTCGGTAATATAGTCGGTAAATACTTTACCAACGAAAGTTCTATCACACACCGACGGAATATTTCCGTTGGTAAAACTATGTAATCTTGTAGTGAATGAAATGTTTATTTTTGTGATTTTATTATTATAAACATAAATTATGTTATTGTGTTGTGATTTTATTGTATTTGCACGATAAATAGATATGGAATAAAAAAATACAAGGGGAAAAGAAATTGTTTCATACTGATGGAATCACCAACGATTATAAATTACAAATAGAATCACCGATGAATTAATTCCATCAAAAATTTCTAGATAGTTGGAGAAACATTACACAACCATGTCACTAATCATTAGAGACAACATTATCGACAGATTAGTTATGTCGAAAAGTTCTAGAGAGTTGGAGAAAAATTAGATTTTTATTCCAAATGTTTCCATATGATGAGGAAAGTTTAACTTGGATGTTTTTTTTACATTGAAAGTGCCTAAAAAAATCATATTTGAGATCAAGAAGAAATTGGTTTTCGGGTTGAATTTGGGTTTTTGGTCCTTTTTTTACACTCTTAAAGGTTAATGATTGGTTTAAAAAGATTATTAGGGTTATTTCTAGGTGTTTTGGGTTGAAAATGGATTAAAAACGAGTTTTTAGAAGAAAAAACCAATTACCCTAGTATTTATAGCATAAGTGTTGCCTCGCACACATTGGAGGGAGAATCAATGTTTTTTCACTAGCTCAACCCAATCTTATACACTCGAGCCTACCAGCTTTTTTTGTTGATTACCAACCCATATTAAAGTTCATTATATAACACACTAGAAGAAGTTTTAAATTTTCTAATATAGGATTGGAAATCCATTAGTATATATATTTTATGTTCACAATAAAAAAGTTGTGTTTTTTCAATGTGGGATAAGAAATCTTTTTTGTTTAAATATTTCAACTTAAAATGAGAAGATGGTATCTTTTCAATATGGGATAAAAAATCTTTTGAAATAATCTTTTAAAGTTTATTATTTACAACATGTATAATCTACATTCACATGAATTGTTTCTTAAATTTTTAATGTGAAAAATTAAAACCCCAAAAAAAATTTCCTGGATTTATCAAGTGAATAGGCTAGGTTTAATAACTATGATATTGACGCGGGACAACAAATAAAAAGAATTAAAGCAAGAAAGGAAAGAAGCTTTAAAGAAAGAAAGAAGCTAAAGAAAAGGAAGAGAGGGGATTGTAGATATGCAAAACTTGCAAATTTTCATTAATCATCAAAAGTCCCTTAACATTTAGAAAAGTAGGGTATTTATACTAAAACCCTAACTTGAATAAGCGATTGGGCTTATGGAAAATTAAATAAAATATCCAACAAATAAAGTCAAATTAATAAAACTCAACTGAAAGTCCATATAAATTAAACCCAAAAACATAAGTTAAAGCCCAATTTCTCAATGGTTTGGGCTATCCTCCATCGTCTATGATCATACGCATGCGTAAATAGTGTTTCTGGTTCGGTGTCCCCATCAATTCTCCCGGGGTTGGAAGAACTCGACCCCGTCGAGTATAGGTTAAGGCAGCTCCGATAATGCTCTCAAAGATAAGGATCAAAATGTTGTGATGTCTCTCTGATAATCCAAGTATAGTATGAATCTGGTCGTCGAGTCCATATACTGGGACTTGCTGAAGTTCACCATCCCTGGTAAAAACAACTTGTGCATTCAAAGTAACATTAATATGTTCCTTTTGTGCCAAAGATATGGATAATGAGGTAGGGGTATCAAAAGGAGCATCAGGGGTAGGCTGTATTTTATAAATACTGAGGTCTTTCATGTTCAAAGTAGAGCTAATATCAAAGTTTAACGGCAATTTAATGACATAATTATTTGATGTAATCATTTACAACACTTTGAATGGTCTAGCACTACTTACTTGCAATTTATGATCGATTTCCAAAGGACACCGTTCAGGTCTAATCTGTATCGTGAAATAATCTCCAACATTAAGTGCATCATTATATTTAAGTAAATCAACTCGAAATTTGTATTGTTCATTACTTGCTTGAATTTGTTTCATGATCTCAATATGCAAATTATGAACCCTACATGGTAATGACTCAGCTGACTTAAACATCCTATTGTGAGGAGATATGGGAAGGTGTTCTATCAGTTCCTCAGGTTTGTAACTATAAACACTAAATGATTGAGGGTGTGGAATGAGACAAGCATTGTCTGAAACCTGTGTAGATATGGTATGGACACAATCAAGTAACCTAGGATTATCTTCATCTTCCTCATCACGTGCATGTGGTAAGAAGTCAAGAAGTTCAACATGTTGCTCTAAACTTATGATGTCCTGGACACCAAGCATGTGGGATGAGGAATCAGGTAGTTTAGGAGGACTAATATCATGAAACTCTTCTAAAACCATACTCATCTCTATAGGCGGTCCCACTAAAGAGTTTCCTAAAATTTCCTCCACCATTAAAGCAGACATATCAGACTCTTTCTTAACCTTAGTCTCAAGCTCATGTGGACTCATTGTGTTAAGTCCCTCTTCTTGCACATCCTTGTCATCAAGGTCACTAAAATCCTCAAGATTAGGCTCATACACTTCAACACTACAATATTCCTCCTTACCTAGATCTTTATATTTTTGGATGACTAAAGGTTTAGAGGTACAATGTAAAGAGATATGACCAAAACCTAGACAATTAGTACACTTAACCATAGAACTCACTTTAGACACTTCATTAACAACTCGTTTGCCTTTATCTTTCTTGTAAGGTTGTGAGTTACTAGGATTAGGTCTGTGGGGTGGAGCAACTAACAAAGAATCACTACTTCTGAATTGGGACCTAATAGGGATACTATAAGAGTCCTGATGATTTTTCCACTGATCCTTTTGTGACCAACTTGTAGTCTTTAGTTAAGGTATAAGCTTGGTCAAGGGTAGATACACCTTGAAATACAACTTCTCTTCTAAGATCATCATTTAAGCCTCTACAAAATCTACGCAAAGTCATGGCTTCATTCTCTCTTATGGCACATCTAATCATGTAATCATTAAATTGCGTTATATACTCATTGATAGACTTATTCCCTTGTCTTAGATTGTTCCATTGGTCTAAGAGTTTATTCCTATAAGACTGGGGTAGGTACTTTTCCTGAAGTTTTTGTTTCATTTTGATCCAATCAGTTATAGGAGGTTTACCTCTCATCTCTAAACAATCCTCAACATCTCTCCAATAAATTTTGGCTTTATCAATGAGTTTCATCTTAGCAAATCTAACTCTCTTATTATCAGACAAATTATGCCACTCAAAGAATTGATCCATATCACGAATCCACATATCAAATATCCAAGGGTCATGATGACCGTCAAAAGTGGAGGCTTCTATTTTGTTAGGACTCAAGACTCGCTCATCAAAGTCATTGTGTTTAGAGTAACCTAAATGATGGACATATTGGTGTCGTTCAGAGTGATCTTGTCCATAATAATTATTCTTGTGATATTTATTGGTCTTTGAGTGCCTTATTCGAAAACTCTCTTGGGGCTCAATTCTTCTAAACATGTTGATCACCTAAGTTTGCAGTTCCCTTGAAATGATCATAAGAGTATCACTAAAGGTTGAGTCTACAGTAAGTGTAAACTTAAGCTTAGACACTAGATGATTATGACACAAATGCATGCAATACTACCTTATAAATGGAATTGAGATCACAAATGGTTCTTGCATGTAAAATCACAATACAAAAATAAAGCTAATATTTTTTTTTATCCTTTTTTTTTTTTAAATGTGGAGATTAATCAAGAACAAATTACACTAATAAAATTGTAAGCAAGTAATACTAGATTTTTAAGTGTAAATGATTAATCAAACACGATGTCACAAGCAAGAACTTATAATTATCAAATAGAACAAGATATTAGCTATCACTAATAAAAGAGGTTGAAGAATATAATTAACAATAAAAATGCTAGGTGAGAATTTTTTTTTTTGGCACAAAAGTAATATTAATGATAACTTTGAATACTAAGTGCAATACCAAAAAGGTAAAATCAACAAATCAAAAATAGAGTAATTTACCAACCAAGATTCAAATCGTCGAATTCGATCGCGGATGGACCTCAGATGACATGGCAATTGGGGTGACATGGCTGCTCATTCTGATGTGGTGGACAATGATGTGGCTGCTCATGTTGATGTGGATTTAGAGGGCTGACGTGGCTGCTGACACAATTGATGCCTCGACATGATGATGTGTCGATTATGTGGCTAGATGTTGTCTCTGAATGATGACGTGGCAGGTGATGTGGCGCTGACGTGGCAGGTTAATTAATTTGCCTTGCAAGCTGCTGTTTCCTTCTTCTCCGTCTCCTTGGGTGTTGTTGCTGGCGACGCACGCGTGACTGCCGAAGGCGAGGACCACTGTAGTCTGTTGCAGATGGTGGTCGCCGCCGGTCGATTCTACTGCTCTGTCGGTTGCTAATGGCGGGGCGCAACGATGGTACTGTGGGTGGTCGCTGGCGCTGAGGAGGACATCACCGGCTGAGGCGCTGCCTTTGCTGCTGTAAACCCGAATCGATGCTGGTTGTGATGGGTGTTGTGGGTGGCGGCGTCTGGTGGTTTGTGGCGTCTGGTGTGGTTTGTGATTCTAATTTGTGGCGACGACAGTGGTTTGTGGACAACACTGCTGAAGATGGTGGTCTGTTGTGCTGCCGAAGCTGGAGATCCATTGATGTCTCTTGCGGTGTCGATCTGGTGGTGCGAGCTGGTGGATGGATGGCAGATCTGTTGCTGCGTGGATCTTGGTGTGACCGGTGTTGATGCAGTGACAATTTCGACTTCAGCGTTGATGCAGATTTGGAGAAGACGAGCAGTAACAGTGTTGATCGATGAACAATGAATTTTTTTCTATGAACAGTAACTTTGAATAGTACCGATGAACAGTATCGGCGTCCACACTTTTTTTTTGTAATCAGAACAATTTTTTTTTCACGGTGAACAGTGACTTTTTTTTTTTAAGATCAAACCGGATCTAGGGTTTAGCAATATTATGGACCGTTTAATTGTAAGAACAATTAAAACCCTGGCTCTGATACCAAATTTGACGCGGGACAACAAATAAAAAGAATTAAAGCAAGAAAAGAAAGAAGCTTTAAAGAAAAAAAGAAGCTAAAGAAAAGGAAGAGAGGGGATTGTAGATATGCAAAACTTGTAAATTTTCATTAATCATCAAAAGTCCCTTAACATTTAGAAAAGCAGGGTATTTATACTAAAACCCTAACTTGAATAAGCGATTAGGCTTATGGCCCATTAAATAAAATATCCAACAAATAAAGTCAAATTAATAAAACTCAACTGAAAGTCCATATAAATTAAACCCAAAAACATAAGTTAAAGCCCAATTTCTCAATGGTTTGGGCTATCCTCCATCGTCTGATTATACGCGTGTGTAAATAGTGTTTCTGGTTCGGTGTCCCCATCAGATATTAGATTGGTGTTTTATTTATTAATTTTTTTTAACAGTTTTTTTCTTAATATTATCAATCAATATTGAATTAGTTGGGGAATAAATTTCATGATTTATTTTATTATTATTTTTTATTTTTTATAGGGTTATCACTATGTCAAATAAGTTTTTATTTTTAGGTTGGTGCTCAATTTTGTTAAAATATATTTTTATCATATAATTAAAAAAATATTTTATAAAAAAAATTAGTGAACTCAATGGAGTCCATAACATGATTCGTTGGGGTACTGAGAACGATTCAATATGTCATTGTCTCAATAATTTTTGTTAAAAAATTATTATTTTAAACTTTTATTAAAAGTTCAGTCATGTTTTTACCAATTATTAAGATTGCATTTAGATTTATAAAATCAATTTTAATTTGGGCTAACTCCTGCTTAATTTAGTTCGAAACTTGAGTTAGATATATAATTAGGTTGTGATATTTCAAAATTAATCCAATTAAGTCAAGTTAAATAAAACAATTAAAAAATTCTTCATGCTATTAATATTCTTTTATATTTTAAAAAATTTGTTCAACTCATGGTGTCGCGCAGGCCGATGGACTAATACATTAATAATTTCATATAGCGTGCATATTTTATGCAACAAAATGGCACCATTTTTTTTTTTAAAAAAAAGAAGATGATGGTAAATTTACTAATGGATAAACAGATTCAATTGAGAAATTATGGAAATATTAGGAATTGAATTGATATTTAAAAAAATCAATTGGTTTATAGCTATATTTATGGAAATATTAAGTATTAAATTGATAGAAAATCAAGTTGTTTATGGCTTTATTTGTTAATGCATATTTATAGACAATAAAAGTTTTACAATATATATTTGGTTTTTTTTATTTTAGTTTTATCTATTTGGATTTCTTTCCTAGTTTGTTTATTTAATTTAAAAAAATAAAAATATATTATTGAAAAAATCACCGACGATAAATTCATTGGAGAGTTATACAGAATTCCAAAAAACATTATATAAAAATGTCATTGACAATATATAATTTTAATCTCATTTATGAAGTTTCTAAAAAAGTTTAATTTGATCTTACTTCTTCTGAATTTTACAATTTTATTCTTATAGTTTTAAGTACATATATTTTAATCCTAGAACTTTATTATTATCACTTATCAATCCCTGAATGTTGAGAATTGTTCATTTGGTCCTTGAAGTTTTCACAAAAGTTCAATTTGGCCATTAAAATTCTTTATCCTTATATTTTTTGACCCTATGGTTTTAGGAGATTACATTTCAATCCTAAAACTTCATTCCCCTCATGCCTAGTACTTGATGTTGATAAACTTTAATTTGGTCCTTGAACTTTTCACATAAATCCAATTTAATCTCTAAAGTTGTACTTCCATGTTTTTTATCCTTATTGTTTTAAGTGCTTACATTTCAGTTTTAAAATTTTATTTCCCTCATGAATACTGAGAAAAGCTTAATTTGGTTCTAAGATTTTGAGTAAAAATCCAATTTGATCCTTAAAGCTTTCATTATTTACATTTTATCCCTCCAGTAAAAGCTTACAATTTTCTTTTGAAGAAAACCTCAAACGATGATCCCATAATCAAAGCAATAAAAAACAGGACACAAGTAACCTGGCCGAGGACAAGTGTGAAAGACACCGAAAACCTTACACGCATTTCGATGCAAAAGGACCCTCCTTTTCAAGGCATCTCCTTCTCTGCTCTTCTTTACTACTAAAAACAGGGAGAGCATAGCTCCTCCTTTCCTTTCTTCACCTTGTTTTCTCTCTTTACATTTCTCCCCTCACTCTCACTCATTTGCAGAGTGACCAGGAAAACCCAAAATGGGTTCAGTAGTGAAAGGAGTGATGATCCATGAGTCGCTTCTAATTCATGATTATGCCACCCCCTCTTTCCACTCTTCAGCTCACTCTCTCCTCCGAAAGCTCCGCCACTCCAATTTCCACATTGGGATCTCTTTCTCACCGTCTCTCCCTCACAATAAGGTTTGTCCATCAATTCTTTGTATCTTTCTGGTTTGTTTTCTTTGATGAGATGGTTGTTTGAAAGATCAATTTTTTTTTTACCTGCCCTTTTGTTATAGGTGAGTGTACTTAAAAAAATGGCAACGGAATACTCCTTTGATTGTTTTCTCTTGGATGATGAATCATCTGTTGATGGTGTTAATGAGATTACACTTTCTTGGGGTGGCATTGGAGGGAAAATTTTGTTTCTTGTTCCTAGCGACAAGAAGGTTGCTTTTGGTCAATTAAGCAATTTGGGTTGGATCATTGTTTTTTTTGGTGAGTTTTGTTTATACCCTTTTGTTATTTCTATGTATTAGTGACTTTGTTTTAGTAGAAGACATCAGTGGATTCTGTTTTGTATCTTGTCTTTGTGGATTCAGGTTTGGTTTTTTTATAAAAAAAAAAAACTCTGGATTCTTGTTTTCTTTTCTTTTAGATGTTGAAGGTGCTGGTGCATGTGAGAGTTCAGGAGTGGTTTGCATCAGTAAACTGGAAGAGTTGCCTATGATAATTTGCTCCTCAATTAGAAAGGTTATCATTATTGATTATTATCCAATTAGCAAATCCACTTCTTATTTATGAATTTTAGTTCTTCTTAAATATTCTCTGACTGTTTTGTTTTTCCAATTTCAAACAGGCTATTGGTGATGGAGTTGTGACTGTTGGTTATATTATGAAGCCTTCTCGGGAAGAAGATTTTGCCAAGGTGAGTTCTTGATAGAGGAATTGGAAGCATTACTGATGTTGGAGAAAGACTGTCATAGATCATAGATGTTCTCCAGAATCCAGATATACAAAGAAATCAATGTGAAGCCACGATATCCTGATCGAGTTCCTTCAGTGCTATTGAAAACTGATTCATTATATTTTCTGGATCTAGAGTTCAATCTGCGTTAGCTCTTCACTGATTTTGTTTTAAACTTACAAGAAAAATTGTTAGTTTGACATTTCATGGTGCATGCTCCATGTTTTTTGTCTGTATCTTTACCCATGTATAAATTGTAGTTTAGATGTAAGTCTACAATTGCAAGCTTATTCTTTGTTCTTGTTGCAGAGGGGTGCGTTCCCCATGAATCCTTCTCCAAATGGTTTGATGTTTCTACCCCTCACGTTTGAGCTTCCCCTGCAATCTCAATTACAACTCGTTGACATAGTTCTGCATAAAGCAACTGATGAAATTATCTCTGTTGACTTAAGCTGCTCTTCAGAATCCTTGAACAAAATTACTTTCTCTGCAGGCATGCAAGAATTGCAAAGGTAGTTTCAAATTCATTTTCATACATTTTTATGGTGATGATAAATCAAAATGTTGCAAACAAAGTTGTGGATTAATGACATAATAATGTGCCTGGGTCCCTTTCTTCCGCAGGTATATGGAACAAGATTCTGATTGCTTTGCAATTGATCCACTTGATAAAATATATCCTGTACTGGATCGACTAAAGATCCAACAAATTCTTCTTGGGCTGGATGCTCTCAACAAAGAAAGTTGTCGGGCAATCAGAGGACCCCATTTCCTAAAGGTCTTTTGATCATAATGGTATCTATTTAAAATAGTAAAACTGATCTCACAAATCATTGGACACAAAATGAAATGTTTAGCATTGTTGTCATTGCAAAATCAACTACGATGATTTTTGGTGTTGTTCATTGTTTAAGCATATGTTTCTTGGGTGTTTTCCATATTGATACCAATTTTCTTGATGCACATTAAGGGTCCATTCAGGCATGATCTCTTGAACGTTTCACCGTTTTATCCTCAAATTTAGTTACAACCAGAGTTCAAATATGCAGGTTAATGGATTTAATGACCCTGATTTGGCACAAAGTCTGTCTGAAGCTAAATTATCTCTTCCAAGTATAGTGAAACCTCAAGTTGCCTGTGGAGTAGCTGATGCTCACAGTATGGTAAGAATTTCTTTGATTGCAAAGGATACAACTGTAGGATAAAAAATGTTAATCAGGACTTCATCTCGATGCTGCAACAGGGACTCTGTAATGCTTGGTTTTTTTCTGTGGACTCACTAAGCAAGTTCCTTAATAATGAAATCTCAAGTTCTCCTGTATTTTCTCCAATTTTAGGTGCTTATCCGGAAGGATTTGTTCATCATTTTATAGTTAGATGCTTAGAGCTGCTATCAATTTTGAATATTGGTTATGTGGTCTGCACCAGCTGTATGGATAATCATTCTAGGTTACTGATAGATCAGCTCCATCGTTTTGGGTTTGCCTAACATTATTACATTTTTGACATTTTGGACATTGTTTGCAGTTCATTACTAGGGAGCTGCACTATTTTTTAGTTCCTTGTCCTTAATTTTCTGTCTTAAAAAATTTTAATTCTCGCGTTGCAGGCAATCACCTTTAGAGTTGAAGATTTTAAGGATTTAAATATTCCTCTTCCAGCAATTGTTCAGGTGAGCACAAAAGTACTATGCCAATTTTGGTTTGACTTTTTGGCCCTGCATTCGGGCATGACAGTAGTATGAACCAATGTGTGGTTGTTCTAATTGTGTATGCTTGACTGGAAACAGCAGAACAATGATTAGTGCTTGTATTTGACATAGATACAGCATAGTTTTACACCATCCTTCCAGTAAGCTAAATGTAATTTAACATGACTGAAATATATTCAAAGCCCTTGGTCAGAGGAGTTGCCAAAGTGGTTGAGCCTTCGAAAGGGTCTTTTTGACAGCTGAGTTTCATGTTTTCTGTTCTCCTGGCTCTGAACGGTTTGTTTGGCATTGCAGGAGTATGTGGACCATTCATCTACTATATTCAAGATTTATGTCTTGGGTGAGCAAGTTTTCTATGCAGTAAAGAAATCTATACCAAATGCAGATGTCTTGACCAAATCATCTGAAAGAAATGAAGTTAGACCTTTACTCTTCGACAGGTAGCATTTAGTTTCTTTGTTTGCTTTCTGCTTTCTTGAGTTATGGTAATGTCTTATGTTGCAGTTTTGACAATCTTGTGCTTACCCCCTGCAGCTTAAAATCTCTACCCACCAGCACTGGGCACTCTACAGGTGCGGATTCCATCAAGACCAATGTTAATTCGTTTGATCTTGAGCTAGTCACAGATGCTGCAAATTGGCTTGCTAGAAAACTTGATCTTACCATCTTTGGCTTCGATGTTGTTGTAAGTAATGCTTCCTTGACTACATATCCTTTGCAGTTTGCTTCTTTTACCTGTTAAACCTGGTTAATATTTGATGATTTTTCTTGATTATTTGATGAGTGGTTTATAATGGTAGAAAACCCAAGATGAATAGTGAGAAAGTATCATTCAGAAATGCTTTGCTATTCTTGTATAAGATTGGCATCAAGCATTCGTACTGGAGCCAATTTTACTTCGCTTGGTCTATTTTCTTTTTGGTTATAGACCCTGACCCCTCAGTGGGATATATATTTTGGCATCTGTGTAATTAAGAAGCCAACTGCAACTGTTCTATCGTCTTTGCAGTTGAGTTTAGGGTATTATATATCTGAACTTGCATGCAAATCTACATCCTCTCATGTCTTACCTCATCTCAGATCCAGGAAGGCACTGGCGACCATGTCATTGTGGATGTGAATTACCTCCCATCTTTCAAGGAAGTCCCTGATGATATTGCCGTGCCAGCCTTTTGGAATGCTATTAGACACAAGTTTGAATCAAGAAAGAGGAGATAGAGAGCCGTGCTTATGTGCTGGAAACTGAGCAGTGGTCTTTCCTTTAGCTGAATATGATCATAGACAGAGAGAATAACTGGAAAACTGGCAGATCTGATGAGCTTATAGTTGATGGATAAAAGCATTCATATCCATCAAAAGCTGTCTTGATCGCTGGCTTTTTAAATTGTACACCCAGAGAACCCTTATTAGGCTAAGCCTTCTGAGTAATGAACAATATGTGACACTGTTTTTGCTACAACTACCTTTCTTCCTCCATGTTTGACTAATTAGATGCTCAACTTGGATAAGAAATTCTTGCTTGCCATGCTGTAGCTGCTTTTCTTGAGGGATTTTATGGAATTGGGAGAGAACAGAGGAGGCACACGCATTGGATCCCAACTCAACAGTGTCAATTCTATCAGGATAACATTGATATGGGATAATAATGATCTATCCTCGATTAGTTGAATAATTGAATAGTTCCTTTCCATCCCTCAAAAGATATCACAATCAGTAGAGACCCCACAATCCATGAACCAGCCCGCCATTAATTATCTTTATCAACAAAGGAATGATGATGATCATGGTCATGATTAACTGGTATAAAATTAGGCTTCATACAATGTTCAGACACCCACCAACCATTTCAGGGCTTGGCACACAAAACAAACACAATGGCCACTTCACCATCTCCTCCACCACAAGAACAACAATGAATGGATATTATCTTGGCTTGACTCGAGAACAAAAGTGTGTCTGCTTCCCATATTATATCTTATGAATAGATTAATCAATATCAGCAGACATTAATTATATCGGGTTTAGTTCCATCACTAGATTTTTTTCCCCGTACTACATTGTTGATGGATTAATTTTTTTTTAACATAAAAAATATTTAAACAGTAATAATTTGAATAAATTTGGGTTCATTTGATTGACCCATGATCTAGGATAACCTTGAAAAATAAAATAAAAAAAAATAAAAAACTCAAGGTCTAATAGTTTAATGACAAGATAAAAAAAAAATAAAAACAAACAGAATTAAATTGAGTTAATCTTCTAAATCAATAACTCGGTCATAAGACGAGATGACTATTCAAACGACTATAAACAAATCTTGAAAAAATTACTAATTTTGAAAAAAAATAAAAAAAAGAAACAAATAACAAATAATAATTAAAATAATTAGAATTAAATCTCATATAAAAACTAATGGAATAAAATAATAAGGGATTTAATCAAAAAATAAAAGAAAATAAAAGGGATAAAAAATAATAATTAAAAGAATGAGAGCCAAAATGAGATTAAAAAATAAATAAAATGTTGAGAGGCAAATTCTAAAGGAAAAAAAAATTTAAAAAAAAGGACTTGAAAAAAGAGCAATTAAAAAACTAAAGACTAAGTTTGAAAAAAAAATAAAAAAAAATATTGAGGAACAAAATTGAAAGAAAAAAAACCAAGAAAATGATATAAAAAAAAAAACCAATTAAGAGAATGATTAATATATATATATATATATAACAAAGAAAAACCAATCAAAGAAAGAATTTTTTCTCCATTATTTTTTATCAAAATAATATTATTTTTACTTTTTAGCCAAATAAAAAATTTAAGTGATTAGTTAGGAGAAAATCATGTCAAAATACATTAAATATTTTTTATATTATTTTTTTATCAAAATAATATCATTTTTACTTCCTGTACAATAAAAATATCTAATTGCCCTAGCAACCTTGGTGATTCGACCCAACTCGTGACTCGAGACATGACGGGGGTTGACTCTTGGATCAGGTTTTAAAATCATGATAAAAAAAATAAGCACAAAATATAATATGAAAATTCAATAAAATTAAACAATGAGGGATGAAATTACTGGAAAAAAAAAACAATTAATTAAGATGAGAATTCAAAATAAAAGGATTTGTTAATCATAAAAATAAGAATCAAATTAAAAAAAAATCAAATGATTAGGAATTAAATAAAAAATAAAATCCAATAAGAAAAAAGATTAAAAGAAAAAATAAATAGAAATTAAAAGAATGAATATTAAATTTGATAAAAAAAAAAAACACAAACAAATCAAATGCTAAAAGATAAAATTGAAAAACAAAAATCAAATTCAATACAATTAAAAAATTGATGATCATTCTGCAATTTTTTAAGGCCAACACATCTTTTGAAATGGAGGAGAGAGAAAAGAAAAGGAAAAAAGAAAAATTATTGTCAGAGCTCTATCATGCTACAAAGTCTGACACATATCAACCCGTCATGTAAAGGATGGTGCGATATTTTGGATACCACCCATGAAGACGACCAATAATCACTGGAGGTGCCACGTATGCATGGCCCAAAGAGAGCGGTTGCCTTCCGCTTCAATCACTTTTTTTATTTATTTATCAATTGCAAAAAACAAAATTAAGTCAAAAAATTAAAAATAACCTTTGATGTTAGGTAAAAAAAAACTTCGACCCCAAGGATTGATCGGTAATTATATTATAAAAAAATATAAGAAATCACAAAAGCTCCTCGTTTTGGTTTTTTTTTTTTTTTCAAGAGCATGGGCATAATTGCACTATCCAATAAAGTGTGAAAAAATTATTTTAACCTTAAATTTGTGTTCAATCATTTTAGTTATTGAAGGGCAAAATCTTCATTTTACCTTGATTATAGTCCACACTAAAATACATGATTAGTTTTAACTTTATATATAATAATTATGAATAAGCCTACACAAGGATAAACCTACAGATGAAGATTGAAAAGACAATGGGGTCCATATATGTTGGATAACTTTTGGGAAAACTTAAGTTTAGTCCTTAATGTATTGCCTTGCTATCACTTTGAGTCTCAATATATTTTTTAAAATTTCACCTTTTATAAATCTAAATTAAGAGATTCCATCCAATTTAACACTCCTTGATGTTTCAATTCAAGATGTCAAATAAGCACCAATCAATCACCAACCCTTTTCAATGCAAAGACCTTCCATTTGTTTTTATTCATTAGCTTGTAAGGGATTAAATATATTTTTTTAATAAAATTATACATTATTATTCATATATTTTTAATATTGAATGATCAAATAGAGACTCATTTATTTATGTTTTCTAGTTTGAATATCTTATCCATAACAATTAGCTATTCAAGATCTTAAATATAATTTTAACATCGAAACATAATATGTTTTTTCTACCTATTCAATTCTAGTTTGTATAAAAAATAAAGCCTTATCTATTTAACATTAAGAACAAATTAAAGTTTAATTTGATATCTAGATAAAATACCTTGACAATCATGTATAAAATGTACAACAACTTCTAATTGTTACCAATAAAAACCAGGTTCAAATCAAATCGGAAGGATATTCTTATTTGATGTTATCAATCACATTCAAAATCAAAAGAACAAGACTAAATTGATAAAAAAAGTAATAAATTAGAAACTAAATTGAAGTTTTTCCTAAAAAAAAAAGAGAGTTTCAGATAGTATAAATACAAAACACGATGAAGCACTGAATTGAATCACGTGAATTTCTATTTGTCACTGAACTTCTACTTGTTATTGATGAAAAATAGATGGGACTTGGAAGGGTGTCTTTGTTTGATGTCGCTGAACACGTTTATGGCAACATTGATAAAATCAAAGGATTAAGACTAAATTGATAACAAAGTCATACAGTAGGGACTAAATTGAAGTTGTCTCTACGAGAAGTGAGTTCCTCGGAAGTATAAATACGGAAGACGATGAAGCACTGAAACCGAGAAATCCTCTCCATTGTCTTCCCTCTCTCCAGGACCCCTCCCCCCAGAAAATAAAATTAAAAACCCTAGATCATCGAATCCCTAAAAATAAAAAACTGAAGGAAAAAAAACCCTAAAACAGTATCAAAAAATCGAACTTTTAATGGCACAACAAAATCAAGAAGAAGAAGAAGAGTTAGTGGCTGTTGTAGAATCTGTGCCTGAAACCCCAGATCAATCTCCTTCGTCAGTAGAATCTGTGCCTGAAACCCCAGATCAATCTCCTTCGTCTGATCCTTCGCTTTCTCGTAATGTTTCCTTTAGTAAACTCAACGCACAAGCTCCCGCCTTTGTCCCCACGCGCCCCCAACCTCAACCTCCTCCGCGATTGTCCGTGATCCCTCCCCCCCCTCCTCCTCCCGCGGGCATGATGCATATGTTCCCTCCGTCTCCGTTTCACGTTCCGATTCATGGCCCTGTTCCCTTGCCTCACGTCATCCCCGTTCCGAACCACCACCACCATAACAACCATCACCACCACCATAATCATCACAATCAGCATCAACAGCAGTATGTCCCGGTTCGAAAGCATAATCAGCTGCATAATTCTAAAAGGTTGCCGCAGCAATTTGAGGAAGAGGTTGAAGTGGTTGTGAACAAGGATGCACCAGCTTCTTCGGATCATGCGGCTAAGAGTGATGAAGCTATGAATAAGCTGTTGAATCAGGTTAGTTGAATTTGTATCTATTTGTTTTTCTTTCATCGAATTTAAGGTTTAGTAGATTAGCGAACAGTGACAAATTATCAGTGATGTAATTAAGTTGAGTGAGCTTAGAGCATGTGTTAAAGGAAATTCAAGTTAATCTTGATGGTTATTAGAAATAATGGGGAACTTAAGATATACTGCTAATGATAATGGATTTGGTAGAAGTCTTTGAATACTGTGCCTATAGTGGTGATTGCGATACACTAGAGGAATGGAAGAACAGGATTGTCGCAAACCTGCATTTCTGATATAGTGGAGTCTCTGGCTTGAGAATGCATTCAGACTGCATTTGAAATTGCTTTTGATCTGGATTCTGGAAAAGGCGTCAAAACTATCAAAAAGCACATAAAAAGGCATTGAATAATCCAGTTGGGATTGTTGATGAATTGGGTTTGTTTGATAGTGACTAATAGATGCATTGGTGTGGAGAGCTTGTTAAATTTAGTACAAGGGAATAATGAGAGAGTTAGTAGAATGACAATAGGGTGAATTTAAGTGAAACATGATTTAAGATACCTTTGGTTCCATGTTGGATCATGAAATCAACTGCCATGTTTTTTGGCATTTGCTCTTAACTGTTTGCAGGTGGAGTATTATTTCAGTGATTTGAACTTGGCCACTACTGATCATCTTATGAGGTTTATCACCAAGGATCCTGAAGGATATGGTAAAGTTTTTTAACTTCTGTCAGTTTGTTCTTCTATTTGGTATTTTATCATTATCTTCCTCACTGATTTTTTTTTTTTTAAAAGTTCAGCATAGTACTACTTTCCTTTTCTTTTTGATCTCTTGATGATGATTAGGAGAGTACATACTCTTTTGAAAATGTAGCTAGGATAACAATTGGATAAACAATCCCTGATAACCAGCTACTTTCTTTGCATTTTGATCTCTTGATAATGATTTGGGTAGTACATACTCTTGTAGAAAATGTCCCTTGATAAGCCATAAATTAGCTATTTATTGACCTTTGAATCAAGAAATAACAAAATGTCGCTTTTCTTGAGGTTTTATGTGAACTATATCCATGCAGTTTGCCAATGAATTTCCAATCCAGTAGTTTTCTAAAGAAATCTCATGATAAAAAAAAATTAACAAGTTATCACCTTTAGAGTCTTGTGATTGTGCAAAGATTGTTTACCCAACCATTATTTCACAATAAGCTATGTGAAATATTATTATTTATGTGAACTATATTCTACCCCTTCTAAGCCCTTTTTTGCTTTAATACAGTGCCAATATCTGTTGTTGCTTCCTTTAAGAAGGTTAAAGCTGTCGTAAACAATAATTCTCAGCTTGCTACCATTCTGCGGAACTCAACAAAGCTTGTAAGATTGCTTTTGATCACCCATAATGTTTGTGCAACTTCTTTCAATTGTTTTTGTTGACTGCAGTGTAGTTTTTTATTTTTGGACGTTACATCATACAGGTAGTTAGTGAAGATGGAAAGAAAGTAAGACGCCAGCATCCCTTAACTGAGTCAGATGTTGAGGAGTTGCAAGTATGTTTTCTTTTGCCCACAACCTTTTTTTTTTGTCTTGCATTATTAGTGTTGGAAATTATGTTAAGTTCTTTCTGTCTATGGCAGAAAGCATGAAATTTTGTATTTTTTCCTTTGCTTCATGTGTATTGATAGTTTAGAGAGAGAAACAAAATTCTGGTTTTGTTTCTAACACTTTCCTTGATCTCTAGTCTCGTATAGTTGTTGCTGAAAATTTACCTGAGGATCATTGCCACCAAAACCTCATGAAGATCTTTTCTGCTGTCGGGAGGCAAGATATTTCTGTTCAAAATGATTTTTCATTGGATCGTTTAGCCTTTACATAAACCATGCCAGATATAGTATTAGACATTTCATATTGTTGACCATTCCTTTTTCCAGTGTGAAGACTATTCGCACCTGTCCACCTCAACCTTCTGGTGGAGCTTCTTCAGCATCTAGATCTGGAAAGGCTGATGGGATGCATTTCAGTAACAAGGTACATTCATGCAGATATTCATGCAAAGGCATCAATTATGTTTGGCATACTTTTAATCCTTTTTTATCAACATCATCATGCATTTCTTTCTCTTGGTGAGGTGTGTTAATGGCAGAAATCTGGCAGAAAATCAGCATGTTAATGGTAGAAATTATGGAAGCTCCATTTATCTCTAAGGCAGCTTTCTTTGTACGAAATATGTTCTGTGTTTGCTCCGCCTCCTGCTCTCTCTAAACCTCACTATTCATAATTGAAAATGGAGGAAAATCTTTCTCGTTTTCACGCAGAATTTCTGCCAAGAATCTACCACAATTTCTGCCATTCACATGTTGATTTTCTGCCAGCTTTCTGCCATTAATTTGCCATTAACATCCCTCCTCAAATTGATGCTGGTAATTCAATTAGCAAAGATTTGCCAACAAAAAATTGATGTCGTTGTTAACTTCAAGACAAGAATAAAGAAATTTTTGAGACAAAATTTTCAAACCAAGAAAATTTCAAGACCAAGTTTTCAAACCAAGGTAATTTTCAATACAAAAATTCAAACCAAGTAAAATTCATGAAGAAATTTTCAAACCATAATGATATTTTCAAGAAAATTTCAAGACAAGATGAAGAACAAGTGTTGCTCAAGACAAGAAGAAATCCCAAGACCCTACCTAAAGAGCAAATTTGCAAGCATTAACAACATTTCAAAGTTGTGGCTCTACTACAATGTGAAAATCAAGGATCTAGCTCTAATACCATGCAAAGAATCATCTCAACCCAGGTGAAGTTCTAAGATATGATTTATATTCTTTAACAACCCTCAAGTGAATGCACTTTGGTTTGAAAATTGTGCAAGCTTACACTAGCTTGTGTTATTAATTAATTTTAATTAGAAGAGAGAATGAGGTGGTGAGATTTGAACTTGAGACCATTTGATCATTCAGGCGCTTATTAATCATTTTAGAATGATACAAGAGTTTGGAAGAAGGTTGTTGAAGGAAGTTCACAATAGCAAGAGGTTCTTATATTATCAGTGGGTTTGCAAAATGGAGAACAAAAAAGGGCAGAAGGAAGTTTACATTAAAAAAGATGTGAAATGTAACATGATTTTTGAATTATAGATAAAAATTAAAATAACCAGAAAAAAAAGACCCAGAGGAAGGTCTTTCTTGATGAATCTTGCATTTTTGCTTATCTATTGATGCCAGTACAAAATTAGGGTTAGTATAATTATTAAGAATTGACCTTCAAGGTTGTATTCTTAAGAGATGTACACCAACCCACCCAAAAGGAAGACACATATGTTTTGCTTTGGCTGTTAATGCTTTCATTTTCATTTTCCATTCCTCATTTCTATTTATATAATACCTGGTTCTTGTAATTTTTTTTCTTGATTGTTTGTCATATGAACATGGAAAAGCATAACATCTAAACTCCTTTTATCATTTGCTGCAGTTGCATGCATTTGTGGAATATGAGACTGTCGAGATTGCTGAGAAAGCAGTAAGTATTTTGCTTTTCCATGATTTGCTTGGGTCTGATTTCCTAACATCAATTGCTCATTGGACTAATTAAGTGCACATACTATTATGCAGGTTGCTGAGCTAAATGATGAGGGAAACTGGAGGAGTGGTCTTAAGGTTCGGTTAATGCTCAAGCGTGGGGTATGTGCCTATATTTTCTTTTTTCTTTCTTTCATTCCTTTTTTTTCTCCTTCTGTCATTTGTAAAGAATGATGCTAGAGATACCAGCTTTATTACCAAAATATTCCAACTGATTAATGCAATAGCTTATGCAGTAACTTAAAGGTGCCATGTGACCTTGATTAGCAGATCTTCCTATCTGATAATGCTTAATCAGTTAGGAACCAAGTGCTAATGAAATAGTTCCTAATTGCTGTATGTCATGCATCTGAATGCTCTCCTATCCAAATTTGGTACTGAACCATCAAAGTCAATCAGACTGTTTAAGGTTTAAACTGTTCGTGTTGGTTTGATAGTCTGATCAAAAGTTTATAATTCATATTAAAAAGATTGGCAGTGGGAGAATAATTACTGGAGTTGGAAAATATTTTAAAATAGTCTAAAAGGGAAAGTAGAGATGATAGGATTGAGTATCTTGTATTAAATATTCGATATGTAATCTTGGTGGGTGTTAAAACCCTTGAGTCTCCATTTAATGGTATTGGCAGTTCAAATATCCCTCACTTATAGTTCCTCAGGAAGTCATATTGACCCTGTCAACCAATGCCTCCCACTGTAGGATGACACAGTTTCATGAGTCACAACATGCACTTTTGGATCTTAATACTGTTCTTTCAATCTCAATTAATGAATTTGGAAGTTTATTATGTTTTTGGAGCTAGCTTAGTCCCCTGATTTGTGTTTGTTTGTTCCATCATTAATCGAAATCCACCCAGGCACAAGGAAAGAAGGGGCATGATGGTCAAGGGCATTCTGAGGAAGATGAGGTTTCTGCTTTAGAGCAAATGCCGAATGAAAAGCTGACAGAAGATCAAGCCCAGCAGCATGATGTCCATTCACATGAGCATTCTGTGAGTGTTAGCAAAATTCCATTGAATTTGAACAAAGCAAAATTTTGGAAATAATTTTCTACAGAAATATCATTTTTCACATGGCCAGCTGGGACTGACTTGGCATAAGCTTTGTGGTATTGGACAATTAAGAATCTGGACTTATTTGCTGGTGTTTTCTGTTTTACTATCTGTAAAGCAAATGAAGTGGGAAGATTGATTAATAATAGAAACCGAATTTATGATATAGAAAAGAATCAGGAGAATTGAATTGGTTTTCCTTGTCTCATCCCATGAAGGGACAGAGGGGAGAAGGCTGCTTTGACTGGAAAGGCTACTGGTCTTTGATATGACAGAGAAATGCTTGTATCATGGGTGATACATTCATTGTCCGACACAACTGCCAGCATCCTAGATAGAGTATTTTTTTTCTTCTAAAAAAAGATGAATTCTGGAATACAATTGCTTTAATTTTGACATTTTAAATGCATCCTTGTTATATTTATTGTCTCACATAAATGGTGTTTTAGCTCTTGATTGACTGAGATCCGTTTACTTGGGAAGGGAGAGGATCATGCCAATGACAAGGAAGGTGCACAGCGAAAGCGGAACCGGGGGCGGGGCAAGGGCCGTGGGCGAGGTCAATACCATCACAATAACCACCACAGTAACCACGTGGGAACTCCCCCTTCAAATCCAGTTCTTGGTGAGCATCCGACAATGGCTAAGCAACCACCTGGGCCCCGAATGCCAGATGGCACAAGAGGATTTGCAATGGGTCGAGGGAAACTAGTTGCTGTGAAGATCGCATGACTTCGGTATCTCTACAGTGTTCGGTTTTGGTTATAATAGATGTGCATGTAAGTTTATGTTGGGGTGGGGAAGTACGTCTTATATATATATATATATATATATATATATATATATATATATATATAGTTGTCGATGGCCAGGGGTTTTAGAAAGTGCTGTCCATCTGCTGTAGTTTTGGCTGATATGGATCTGCTACTTTTATGTTGGTATCTTGCATTTGGTCATGGATGCTCTATAAACAGTTTTTTTCTTCTTCCGTAAAACTCTAGTTTCGCATGATGTAGAAATGAAAACAACAAAATACTAGTGGGGGATTCACTAATTCTTATAGATAAATGTGACTTGAACTATCGAATAAAATTGTTCATTGAGTGCCTCTTCTTCACCCATCTCTTCTCTATAATTCGTGGCAAGTCGCCGGCAAACCAGCTTAGTGACTTAGCCCTTGTCTGTCTAATGTAAACCGTGTTTTTTTTAATTTTTAATTTTTTTAAAAAAAATTATATTTTAAATACATCCTACATGATATGCAGCTTTTCAAACCATGTAGACAAACGGGACCTTATTAGCCGGGACACTGCCCAACCATTTTATTCACCTCAAGAGGAAATGCCCACACGAGGAAGGCAGCAAGATGAGCTTATGATGAACAACACGAGACAAAAGGGGGCATGATCATTGATCAACCATATCCAGTTTAAGAACATCAAACTAACAAAAAACCACTCTTCTGGGTCAATCTAAACTCTCAAACCATTATATTTGTTTCACCAAGAGCATTTGCTCGAAATGAAAGTTTTAGATATATTATTATAATGTTTAAATGATGTCAATAAGGCCTATTAGCTCAGTTGGTTAGAGCGTCGTGCTAATAACGCGGAGGTCGCAGGTTCGAAACCTGCATGGGCCATTTTTTTATTACCCAGTACCCTTTTTGGCTAATCCAAAACTACATTTTAGTCCTTACAGTTTCATAAATATATACTTCGGCTCTCGCAAGTTTAATTCTTCCAATATCAGAGTTCGTTTTTGGGGCTTTTGGAATGGATAGTAACATAATTTTATTTTATATTCTTCTTGGAGTTTGTTAATGTTGTGTTTGGAAAGTGTTCTAATTTTAAGAATTTTGCATTATTAACTACACAACTAAAATAATTTTAATTTTTTTAATGGTAATTCATTCACTATTTATATGAACTGGATTTTCATATGATAAGTAAAACATCCCCTCCCCCATCCCCCAATTTCAAGCTTAGATTTTTTTTTTCATTTTGATTTAGTTCTTTTATGACCTAATTCTATAGATAAAATTTTAAATTGTAATAGAAAAATAAAATTTGAAGTAAGAGGAACACAATATAAAGTATAGAGAAAATATGTAATAAATCTTAAATTTTTTAGAATTTTTGTTATAGTCTAAAAGTTTGTTTTATTTATTTTTTATTCCATGAGTTTAAGATACATATTGAAACTCGTGGAAGATAATAAAGTTGTCGATTGGATACTAACCAGCAATCAAAAAGTATAATTTTTGTATAAATGAGTTTCTTGTCTGGAGAGAGTTTTAATTATTGATGGTGGTTTTTTCATTTAAGCATAATGGGAAAGACAAATCAAGTTTGATTTTGATTTGATTGATTTTTATTTTTCTGAGTGATTTAAAAGGGGAGTTTTGAGGCTGTGAGGTGAATTTTATAGGGTTTTTTTTTGGTGATTTTAATGTAGTAAAATTAGATTGAAAATACATTGTTTTATATTGAACTAGATAAAAAGGTTACTTTGATTAAATTTAATTAACTCATGATTTAATTAAATGTACTAATGAAACTTGATTTGATTTTAATTTATTTTTTTCAAGATATGTATTACTTTCTTTTAAATATAGAAATAATTTCATTTGAAATTAACTCTTTCAACTTAGGCTGACCTGTTTTTAACTTACAATTCAAGCACTAAGCCGGCCGGTTCACTATCGGGCGAGTTTTGTAGCTACGCCCTCATCCAAATTTCCGCCTTAAAAATGCAAAATTTCCTACACTCATTTTGTCTCTCCCCCGCCCCCCTCTATATCCAAACAAAACAAATTTTGGAAGAGAATCAAATGTCAATTACCACCACCATGGCTGAATCTCCTCCTCCTCCTCCTCCATCCCTCCCACCAAACCCTAACCACATGGTCCCACCAATCCCACATACAGATGCACCACAATCACCAGCATCTCCAATTTCCCTACTTTCAAAAAGACCAAAACTTAGAGTGACCTCCGAGTTTGACAGTGACACTTCTTTGTTCTTCCACAAAGTTTCCTGTAAGGTTCTTGATAGCTTTGCCAAGCTCAAACTTTCTTTTCAAAACAACAACAAGGGTGAACCCTCGCAACCCCAGTTGGCTCTCACTTCCAAATTACTCTCCATTCATTATGACCTTGAAGAACAGAATGCCCTTGTCAAGACTTCTTTCGATCTTGGTCCTAAGTTCCATTTTAAGGCTGCCCATGATGTCAAGGTTCAATCTGTTACTTAAATTTTATTTCTTTTATGCGGGTTTCTTCCTTTGTATTTTTTTGACATGGGTTTTTGTTGTTGTATTTTTAGGCACAACAAGGAGAGGTGGCAATGGTTGCTGACTTGGGCGATCCTGGTTATGCACTTGAAATCTCATCTCCTGTTCC
This sequence comes from Populus alba, assembly GCF_005239225.2. Classification (NCBI taxonomy): domain Eukaryota; kingdom Viridiplantae; phylum Streptophyta; class Magnoliopsida; order Malpighiales; family Salicaceae; genus Populus; species Populus alba. The sequence continues at coordinate 737,621 of NC_133300.1, read as the reverse complement.
AACTGTTGGTGTGGTAAGTCCTAAGCAGTTCCATTTTTTATTCATGTTATTGTTGAACAGTGTAACATTTTCAAAGTTGGGAACTTTTAGGGGGGCTGAAGGTTTGTTTGTGTTGATTTCATACTTGTTTAGTGACTGACTAGGGAATCTTGGCTTGTGGCTTGAATTGGGGTTTAGGAGGGAAAAATATCTCTTTTTTGTATATTTATTCCTCCTTTTGTTCATATATGATCTTCCTGTTGTTGCAGCCGAGGGCGACATTGAAATTCCCTCATGGTGAAGTTTCATTGGGGGAGAAAGAGGAGGAAGAAGCGAGGAGAACATTGTCTGTTAGTGGAATTGTCAAAAGTCAGTTGACGTATGGAATCTTCACTGCTCAATTTAGCGATGAAGATTTGAAACTAAGATATTGCTACAAGGTAAGGTTTTCTTCTGGCTTAATATTTCATTATGATTAGTTTTGCTTGCACTGTTCTATGTATTGTTTGGTCATCCTCTGTTTGTGGTCCCTGCTACCTACACTTGTACAAATGAATATAATTTTTTTGGATGGATTATGGATTATGTAAATGAGAAAAATCTTGGCCCAGGTGATCTCATTCCTTGCTTTTTCTCAATTGGTGACATGCTTAATGTGTTGTTTTGGTGTCTTTATAGTGCCCTTTATATAGGTTCTGCTGTTAAAAGTTTTGAATTGATTGCAGGATGAGACAGTTTCCTTTATCCCAAGCATTTCACTGCCTTCAAGTGCTTTATCGTTTGCATTCAAACGTCGGTTCACTCCTTCCAATAAGTTGAGGTACTGTTTCTATGCAATTTTTATCCAGATCCCGGGGAGGATCTCCACTCACTCTGTACTCTGAATTACTTGTTTTCTAGTCTCATGGTACTTACCTTTTGATTTTCTGGGTTATGTTTGGGAATGGAAATTATAATTCTAATTCGTATGCGTATATGTTTGCTTTTTACACATGTTAACTTGGAAGATGCATGCCCCAGATTTTTATCACTCCCAGAGATGAATGCATGAATGCTGTCATCCTTATTAATTTTTTGTTTATGATATCCTCTTTAGAGGGATAGATGTCAATCATTCCCAAATTGTGGACAAAAGAAAAATAAACTGTAGTAAAATGTCCCAAGCTGCAGACATGCTGTGGAGCTTGATTTACTGTTTTTCAGGTTGTTGAATTGAGTGTGGAAGCTCTTCATCAGATTTTAGTATTATCATTTTCTTTTTTTCACCTTCATTTATGTTATTTTGGTTTCTCAAGTGAGTTGTAATGTATCAATGCGCGATGCAGCTACTGGTACAATTTTGATTCTAACAACTGGAGTGCTGTGTACAAGCACACCTATGGGAAAGATTTGAAATTTAAAGCTGGTTATGATTCAGATGCTAGTCTTGGCTGGGCATCACTTTGGGTAAGTATTCCTATATATTAAACTTAACCTTTTGCTTTTTCCCTGACAAGTGAACTTCCAATTTTATTGATGATGTTATCTTTGTTTTCGTTGTCTTTTATTGTAATCTTATCTCAACCTATTTGGCAAGTGACACCATTTTTGCTAGCATAAATGTAGTGATGGAGCCACTTTTACCTTTGTTATAGGATTTGAAGTTACAGAACCATTCCATGTCTGTGACATCTCTATATGTGCTAAAGCGGAGAGGGTGGTGTATTTGTTGTTTTGACAGAGCATTTTTGAATTTTTGCCTTTATGGTCTTGTACAGATTCAGTCTCATTTTCCTAATGTGTATATAGTCTTGGCACCTTAGCACCCAAAAAATAAAGAAAAAATAATTACATCTGTGTATGAAATTGAACAACTAACATACTTTCACATGCATGTTCACCATACTCTGTATAATCCTCTCCTTCTAGATTAAAAAAAGTGCCTTCTTATAAATGATCTATCGATGACAACTCTTAAGAATGTGTTTCTTTAAGAAGGATGTAGGAATTTTACTCGCAGAACTATGACATTTGCCTCTGTATAATGTAAATGCCACATGCTAACTTCTGTATGATTGGAAAGTGCAGTTTGAAGGCGTTTTATTTCTGATACAACCCTAAATTGCTCAGATTCTAGCTCCTTGATGATCCTTTTGTTCTCCATTCCCAATCAGTTCATTTGCTACGTAGGATGAATTAGATCATTCTGTGGACATGGTGTTTTAAACACTTGATTTTTTTTAGTACTGTGTATAGGGCTACTGACTGATGTCTTTGTAAGCTCTATCTAGCAAAATTGCTTGTCTTTTTTTTTTTTTTTTTCCAAAACAAGAAACTTATCTAGATTGGAGCTGAACCATGGTCAAGAATCCTAGGAGCGCATCTCAAAAGCTAAAAACCTTTTAGCAATTAAGATGCTGTAATACTTGGAAGAAGGAAGTATAAATTGAAGACAAGGATCATAACCTTCTTTGCAACTTAGCATCTGTTAAGCAGTCATGTTTCTTATTTGTCACATGGAATTCAAGAGGTGTTAATATATGACCTCGTTATGCACAATCTCCATGTTGTAGGTTGGAGATGAAGCTGGCACCGCAAAGACCACCCCGATGAAGATGAAAGTCCAGTTTATGCTGCAAGTGCCACGGGATGACATCAGAAATTCTGCACTCATGTTCCGTGTTAAAAAGAGATGGGACATATAGTAGGATCACCTGATGACGGAACTCCTTGTTTCTGTTAAATGTGGGTTCCACTCGAGTAGTTTTGGGCCATCCCTATTTGTAATATTGCTACATAATAACGCCAGTACCAAATCTCTTTGCAAAAAAATCTGTGTCTGTGTGAAAGCTAAGAGTGGCTATCAAGTGAAAGGAAGCTCCTGCTGAATTCCCCGAAGGCAAGTTCTTGAAGGCTATCCTTTGGTTATTGGCATTAACATTATGCAGGAAAGTCTGCTATTCAATCATTGTTTTTCCAGAGTTCATTAGATCCGTAAAATTGCTGAAATAAATGAGGGGTGTAAATGGTAGTTTCTACTAAGATCAAGCTGGTTATAAATGGCGGAGAAACTGTTGCTGCCGCAGAAATATTATTCTCCTTGGAAGCTAGTCCTCGTTTTGCATCAGCTTCTGTTCGAATAATTTGTCTGCACTGAACAGATCAAGAGCCATGCAAGCGTGTTTATGTTTAGTATTGTTTCAACTGTTGTTTTTCAAAGAAAATAATATTTTTTTACATTTTAAAAATTAATTTTCATATCAGAAAAAAATTAATTTAAAAACAAATGAAAGGTTATTTTATATTTTTGTAAAGAATCACCATGCAGGCACTCTATCACCACCTGAGATTCTCCACAGTTGCCATCTTAGATTCATGTAAACCCGGCCCCATTGCAGTGTGTTCTTAGGGAACCGGTGCAGATCGTCCGTAACTTTTAGGCAAGAAAGACTACGAGTGAATTTCAAATCCTCACAACTTCTCTAACTTCATATGAGTTTTTTCATGACAACAGTTAAATCAGTGAACTATAAAATTTAGATGATGAATCTTATAAAATTATTATTATTCCTCATTCGATCCATGAGGTCTACTTACGAGAAGCAGCTTTGGGGACACATAATACAAGAAAAACAACAAACACAAAAATACTAAGTATATTGTTTTGCACTACGTAATGGATTAATATTAATTTTTTTTAAAATGTAAATTTTTTTTTAAGTGTATAGATAATATTTTAAATGCTTTTTGTCTGGTATAACCTGATAACCATGCTAGACCCAAGCGAATTGGGTCTGGCAACAATGCCAAACCCAATTTATTCTGACATGGAAAGTTACAAAAAATAACAACAATACTAACAATAACAACAACCATATTAGATCCAAGTTTACTTGATTTTGACATCAAGTATGATTGCCAAACCCAAACAAACAACAAACAAAGAGAGGATAATTGTGTTTTTTAGTTGTCAAGAGAAAGAAAAGAAAGAAAAAATACAAACAATTGACCACCAATGGCAATCCAATCATTATATATCTACATGCATTGCTTCATGTTAAAGAGGGCACGCCTGTGCATTCAATAATACAATGGATGGCTAGATTTTATCTCCTTGAAACATCTCACACGCCTTCTTAATGGTACGGATACTGTCCACTCTTTGGGGTGTTTGGAATACACACCAACAACTTTTTGATTAAGAAAAATTACAACATGAAAATATTAAAACGCCCCTATAATCCTTTTAATTACACAAAATACTCATTTAAAAACACCAAAAGACCCCCAAAGGCAAAGTTTTTTTATTGTCTTCTTTGAAACTAAAAACATTATTTTCTTGTACTTGAAAATTGAGAAAACCTGATTATCCTTATGGAAAAAAGCTAAAGAAACGATTATTTACTCAGAAAAAGATAAGAAATTAAAAGTGAAACTATTATTATAATCTAAATTGAAATGTCTCTTAATCTATAATGATTTACCCACACCATTTAACTTTTGAATATAATAAAATTTTCAAATGAAGCATCACACATGAACTCTCTAATTCATAATTTTATTATTAAATATTTCTTTCAAGTGGTTTACTTCTTTGAAAAAGTTTATAACTCCTTAAAAACTAAAAAATTAACATAAACAAATGAAAAAAACTTGACAATAAAGGAAAGCAATAAAAGTTCTAAACAAGTTAGAAAAAATAAAATTATTAAACATATTATTTAATTTTCTAAACTACATAAAAAATAATAATTAAAGAAAAATAATTTTCTTTTAAAAACCCCCTCCATCATTTGTAGGTGCATAACTCCTTCAAAGCATTGCATGGGAAAGCCGCAATACAAAGAACTGTCTGGCTTCAGAGTACTAAAATGGTCAAGCCTTGATGCAAGATTACTGCCAAAAGTAAACAACTTGGTTTTAACATGCAAATGCTTAGAGAAAGCATTCCTTATAAAACATTCCCGTTCCATTGTATTTGTTTTTCCTTTTCAAATTACTTCTTATTTAAAAAAATTGATATTTTTTAAATATTTTTCAGTAATTACCTTGATATAAAAAAAATAAAAAAAATATATTATTTTAATATATTTTCAATAAAAAAAACACTCTATACCACTGTCAAACACGTCCAAATCAAAATAAAATAGAGAGAATGAAGATAAATTAAGGGAAACAAAGCTAAACATATTCACATAGAGCATTGTAGATTAGGTCATTCATCATCGTCATCAAGGTAATTTTCATCATCATCCTGCTCGTATATCTGATATTCCCCGTCACTACTTTCACCACCATCTTGCTTTTTGTCACCATTGGTGTCCATCGATGGAAAACTGCCCAAGAGTTGTTGCAGATAGCTTGTGGAGGTGTTCTCCATATCTAGATCCATGCGTGTAAAGGATACACAGAGTAACAACCGGACATGGAAATGTTTCAAGAAAAAGAAAATTACTACAGAAAGATGCTTCAAGTAAGTTCTTTATTGTTCTGTACACACTTGAACACAACAAGGGACGTGCACAATAAAGGATACGTGAATATGAATTCAACGAAAGATTATCTGCCTCACCCGCCTACAAGCAAAAGAAGTAACAAAATTCAAAATGATTTATCAAAAGAAGCTGGATGTAAAATGCATAAAGCAGATGTTTGATTACCGAATCCATTCCATATACATCAAACTCCTCCTCGCCATCATCAGACTCGAGTTCATCCACCTCAACATCATCAGTGTCGATCTGATTTTCAATAGCTTCATCTACAGCATCTGTATTGTTTTTTAAGGTTTCATGATCTACATTGAAATGAGAAAGCAGGCAGGAAAGAATTTAACAGGCACACACACATTCCTACAATGTTCTTATGCTAACATTGATACCATAGCATCATTTAGAAAAACAGCCTTGACAGATAGTTCAACCACATTTCAAAAATAAGGCACAAAATAATGAACGGCAAGGGGCAAAAAACTGTGAATAAATAGAAGGAAGAAAAAAAAACTGCCAGGTGCTAGAAAACCGAAGCTTATATAAATATTATAGATATTAGTTCAAAAATCATTTTTGGTAATAATGGTTTGAAATTCTTACAGACTAACACAGTATGAAACAATTTTATAAAATATAGGATGGCACTAATAATCAGAATAGATAAAACTTCTTGAAAGATGAAAATTAATATCCGAAGCAAAATTGGACAAACAAGTGCAGGTGTTAATTCAACCTTCATTAATTTGTTGATGCTCCTCCTGTACTGGTTTTGGTGCATCTTTGTAGATGCATGCTCTCTTTGACTTCATAAATTTTTCAGAAGCAGCTTTAAGAAATTTTTCTGCGCCAGTCTCTGGGAATATTGATAGGAACCTCACCTTAACACAAAGTCTCAAGCTATCATGCACATGCTGTGAGAACCATCCTGTTTCATACTGTCAAGTAACATTAAATCTTGATCTTCTAACACGAACAAACATAAAACAACAGACACAGTTTAGATAAAAATGAGAAATTAATTGTATTTCATGATCTGGTATAGAAATCATAAATTTAAATACAAACTATCCTCATCTGAAGAAATGCAGATGCATGCAAGTCGGCATGAATAATAAATTATTAGAGGTTGATCCACCAGACCAAATAGAAAGAATGAAGTTTGATTTTTTGTTTGGGATTTTGTATAGGAATGGTAAACTACCAGCATGATGTTCCCATTCAAGCAAATATTGCCAGGAGGAAATATTAGAATTGAACTGCAATCGATGGAACCACAATTTCATAGTAATTGTTATATATATAATTTTTACCTTTTTATCTAAGACCAGGAAATTTTGTCACCAGTAGACTGTTTATATGTTTCATTTTGTAGAAAAACCTGGTCTAATGGACTAGGGTCCTGAGGATGTGATGATGCTATTTCCTCCACTTCTCACTCAAGATGTGCCCAAAAATATACTGTAAGAAAGCTCTATTTCTTTATGTGTTTTTCCATGTTGTTTACTTGATGGTCTAACATTGTGGTCAAATAGAGTAAAAGGCCATAAGTGTTTAAGTGCAGTGTTCAAAATTGAGAGATATATGACATTCATACAATACAATGGACTAATATTACTATGGGATTTATAGTAGAAATAGAAGACCCTTTGAGAAGAATGACGCTGAAACATGTGTTGCATAGTTTCATAATAGATATGTGCACTGGGGTCACTGTCACTGTCATATGCTCAAAGTTCCAATAAGCACACATGCAAAAAAAAAATCAATATCAATATCAACACAGCTAAACATGAAAAACTCACAGTGCAACTTGTCTGCTTTGGAGGCTTTTGTATCTCTTGTTGAATGTAATCATCATCAAGTTCATACAGCTGGAACGAATACTGGTTTCTGTAAGGAAAAAATCGAAATTTGCACAAATCCTCCCATCTATGCTTCAAGCTGCAAAGCCACACAGACAGATGTCAGTATTTGGATGAGCTTTGGTGCAGAACAAGCAAACAGTCTAGCCATGAAACATATGAGCAGCTTGCGGACAGTGCATATCAGTTATCACATGTGTAGTCACATTCAACAATGGTTTTGGTCAGAGGCCAGGTCAATGGGCAAATCATAAGCTTCAAGTACAGGCATCTATCATAGCCACTCCAAAGACCTTGCTACAGGCATGAGGTTGGCTTAATTTGGAGTTGCTGAAGAAAATGATTTGTGGTCTTTGGAAGAGGTGTGGTATCATCCATCATCTTCGATGCCGTCATGTCAGCAGTAAAAAAGTTACCTCAAGAACTTACAGGAAGTGAGTAAGGGACTGATATTAGTTCTCATACTTACCCTTTAGCAGTATTATCATCACAGTAACTTTTTAATTCAGGTGGTACTCGAAAAGCAACGCTTTGATATCTGCTAAAGCAAATACCATAGATTAGCATCTATAAGACACAATTCACATTTCTCCAATTCAAATAGGCAGTTCAAAAGTACTACATAGATAAACTGGAACTTAAGAGAACTCAATTTCAAATTTTGTTCACTTTTGAGTGACTCACAATTTGAAAACAAGTTCTTCTAATTCTAGTAGAAAAGAAAAATTTTCTGCTATGACAGAGATATGCTTAAGATTCTCTTCCAAAAGAAAAGGCTTAATCGGCACATTCAGAACCAGCAGCATGCCAGCAATAATCAACATGGAAAGGAAGGAAATGTGACATAAAATGCCAGAGGTTGTAAGCCTGAACTATAAATCAAGTAAATGGAGGCTGGAAATTTTGAACCCGGACCAGCAATATCGGTACAAAGATGCCACAAACCATCATGTGCTTCCCAAATTACTTGACCGGAGAAAGATACATCTTTTCTCCACCATAATGTTGAAAACATCCTGGTTTAGATTGCTTAAGGTGATGAAATAGAAAAAGCGTTCCTATGTGGGCATGATTAATCATGATTCATGATGCAGCCTGAGCAGGCAGACATACTTCTTTTATAATCTATAAGCAGAAGACGTGGAATTCTCAAAGAACACCCTTTCTAATGGATAATTGGAGCATGAAGACTTATTCAATTCATATTCAAAAGAAACTAAATGACCAGTAAATTAAATGCCACCAAAAGCAAAACAGATTTAAGATCTGAGCCAAGAAAAGATCCAAAAAGAATGTTGAGGTAAGAGCATGCACATGCGAGAATCAGGATCTTTGCGGGGATCATATCCTTTTCTGATCCAGAACTTCTGAAATGGTCCGCCTGAAAAGTAGTATCCAACTGTGAGCAGAAGCCTGCCAGATCAAACAGATGAAAGGTGATTGTTCATTCGAAGTGAAACCTATCAACATGTTAGAAAATAATCAGATGAAGTAACCATGATCAACCCAGCAAAGAATTATCAGTAATAAGTGGCAGCATACCTTTTAAGCGTTTGGTATGTAAATTTAAGATTTTTATCAAGTAAGCGTTCAATCAGTGAGTATTTGGGCCATATGGGCCGCTCCTCAAACAGCTTAGATACAGCTATCTGCCACTCCCACATTGGTGTACCTTCTGTTATGAATTCCTTCCAATTTATTTTCTTAGGAATCTGTATGAAAGCTAAGGGCTACCAAATAAAATGAACAGGACTTTGTAGGATATAATCCAGAACTCAAAAGAGAAATGAACACTACATCAAGAGGTCCACACAAAATAAATACTCAACTTGTGGTCTGTACACACTACACAAGAAACACTTCTTTGAAAAGGGTGTCTCCCCTGCAACATTTTAAAGAAATAAAACCGATCCAAAAAGTTGTAGAAATCACCCCTCAGATCATTAGGACGGTTGACCACACCAAAACAACCATCTATTCTCTTGACATTCATAAATAATGAAAAGACCATAGATACCAAACAGTGTTCTAACAGAAGTATCATTATGGATAAAAAAGACCTAAACACACAATTACTCATGAAACAAAAACCACTTAACATCAGGATATCTTGAACATCTTTAAAATCAATTCCAAGTGCTGGCTCAAAGGTCATCTGCAAAATGGAAAGAAACAAAATCGTTAAATTTTAGCTTAACACGTGCTGGTAATGTCTAGCAAGAGTAAATGCAATGAGATCTAAATCAAAGAATGAGGTTACAAGCTAATCTTATAATCTGTGTATATGCCATTAGACCACATTTACATCCCTCCTTAGTCAGTGATGAACTGAAAAACCAATTATTGTTTTAGTCAATACCTTTGAATGGGTTTCTGGAGGTTCATCTTGTTTCTTTTTTGAACTTGACGTTGATGGTGGTCTTAACCTGAAAAGCATGAAAGCAAACTAAAATCAAACCAACAATTATTTAGCAACCTAGACTCCAAAACAAACATTTAATCAATCCCCTCTAAAAGCTTATGTCCTTCCTCCTTGTCACCATAGGCAAAGCCCTTGATTAAAAATATGATAAATGCTAGACCATTAAATAAACAACATGGCCAAACACAGAAACAGAGCCTCATACACTATATTTTCTGGCACATCTTTGAGTGAAAAAAGTGGAGGCGACAGCATCATCACATCCTCGGGACCCATATCAATTAGACCGGGTTTTTCTACAAAAACAAGAACAAAGAGTTTACTAAAACAAAAGGTTTCCCAGTTTTATAATATATATATATATATATAACAAACCATTACTTTGAAAATGTGGTTCCTCCATCTCACTAGGATTCTTCCTCTTCCTCATGGCAATATCAGCATGAACTGGAACAACATGCTGGTAGTCAGCCATTCCTACAAAAAATTCCAAAGCCGAAAGAAACCCGAAGAAAGAATCAAACTTTATTTTTTATTCATTAACAAACATAAAAGACGACAGTTCAATCCTAACCCTCAAAGTAATAAGCCTCTGGTATTCTAGCAACAATATCAGCGTGAAACTCCTCTGATTCTTCCTTTGCATCATTAACGGGACTAGAATTCTTCTTCTTTCTAGATATTTTCAGCAACATACTGTGACAAGAACGAAGCTCTCCTGACACAGGATGCGAGTATGGATCCTCAGGGCGAAAATACAGTTCCAACTTATTAGATTGTGAACTACGAGCCTAAAATGCCAAATTCACAGTATTAACTACCAAAATTAATCACTAATAACACAAAACAAAAGCGAATAAATAAAGGGTCGTAATTGGGATTTGGAGTTTGTTTGTTGCCGTACCTTAAGAATTGATTCAGTTCCTCCGAGAGTTTGGATAGCCCGAGATATTGAAGAAGGATAGCCTGGATAATGAACTGCAAAACCCTCTTTGCTTGGTATCAATCCACTCACTTTTCCTTCTTTTATCACTCCCATTCTCTTTGATCTTACTGCTCTTGTTCTTTGCAGAAGCAGCAGCTCATCAGAAGAGGGTTTTATAGTTTCTCTCTCTAAGTCTCAAAAGAGAGCAAAACATAAATATAAAGTTACGGGCTTTATGCAAAAAAGGAGCCAAATTTAAGCCTTAAGGTCTTCGGTTGAGACCCGAAAGGCCATATCAAGTCTGGCTTTTCTTTTTTCGGGACACCCTTTAGCATGAGACTCCTCTCTTCCTCTTGGGTCTCACTCTCAGTGGCATCATCAACAACTAAAGCAGCTGTTCCATATAGAAAATTGTGGATTGGTGCCCCAAATCTGAGGATGGACAAGAAGAGAGAAGAAGGAAAGGAGCCAGGTGAAAAGGAGAGAGAGGGTAGTTTTAAATTCAAGCCCGATGTTCATCAAGTGCATCAACTCCTAACCACTGAGATGTCTGGTAACTTTCTCTCTTTTTTTCTTATAGAGAACTGCCTTGTTTCCACTAAAAGTTTTCAAATTTGCTTCAATTTCCAGTTGCTTTTGAAGGAAAATCGCAGGAAAAACCTAGAAATTTAAGTGTGTTTTCTTCAAATTCCAAAAGATACTGGAAAAAAAAAAAAGAATAATAAAAAAAGAGACACCTTGCACATACACATCTTTTTGTCAATTTGTGGCATTATCTTCTCTTAAAATACATGACGCTGTTACATTCCTTGTGCATTACTGCATGTTGTTTTTGATGTATGTGTACATTAATTATACACACAAACTTACGTTGATTTAAGAATTTTATGATTAATTCTAATTAATTTTGCTCAAGTGTAGTATCCTTACGATTATGTATAAATATGATATATATTTGTAAAGTTGATCCTATTATCCATAGATGTTTAAAGTTAGTGCTGAATGATAGTATTGACTAACCGGCTAACCTGGCAGTCCCTCTAATCCCAATTGTCCTAATGTTAAACTAGATTTCTACACATGCTTTCATCGTGAAAAACCTAGAAATTTAGGAGCATGAAGCTCTTCTAGGGGTCTTAATGATGGTGGTGATGGTAAAATAATGTTCATAGAAACTTGTTTTGCTTACGACAAGTCAGGATACCATAGATTGTCGTCGCCATTGTAAGTAGAAGAATGCTCAAAACAACGGGACAACATGATTGAGAATGTTGATGAGAAACCTATAGAGCTTGCTATATTTATGTCAGAATTGGACAATTAGACCACCATGTCATGTATATTCCGACGTTTTTGTAAGTATGTAACAATTGCTAAAGAGATCAATTGTTCAAGATGGGATTTTTACTGTACTATATCAAAAGATAGTTAAATGTGGATTTACATAGTTGATTTTCACAGCTTTTAGTTATTAGTCTGCTTTTTTTTAAGGCTTCGAGAACTACTCTGTTTTTTATGCCACTGCAATCACTTATTATATATATATATATATATATATTATTATACCATATTAAAACCTGAGGGAAAACAACCGTACATTTATTATGGATATATACTCATTATATTGTGAATAATATTATAAATATAAAGTATTTGCACTATAAATGACATTATAACATCTATGAAGGGTATTGTTTTTTTTGTTTGTAAGTCAGAAAGCATTGCTAGGTCATTGCAAGTAAGACTTAATAGCGTTGGGTCTTGCTGCCACCAAGATCTATTTTTAAATTTATTTTTTTTTTATTTTTTTATATGATAAAGAGAATAAATTGATGAATTTTTTTTTTATATTATATAAAAATTAAGTGGTGATAATTTTTTTTCAAATGGAAAACAAATTGATAGGTTTGTCGACATGCTAGAGATTTCAAAGAAAAAGGCAGCCAGCCTGAGTTTTGCAGACAAAAACTAATGGAAGAAGATGAGGAGAAGGTTATTTTGGTGTGGTTATTTTCAATGGTTCATTCTATTTTCTAGTGAAGTCTAACCATAGAAAAAATACAAAATATATTAAAATATTAAAACTAAAAAAACTTCAAAAATTTAAAAAAACGAGAATATACCAATATCAAATAAGCAATTTTGATAGACCCATCCTTGAACCATAGTTTGAAAAGGACAATTAAACGGTAATATTTATGGTTGGGAAACCTTTTATTAGTATGAGGCTCCTCTCCTCCGTCTCTTGGGTCCCATTCTCAGTGGCATCATCAACGCCTAAAGCAGCTGCTCCATACATGCAACTGTGGATTGGCGCCACAAATCTGAGGATGGACAAGAAGGGAGAAGAAGGAAAGGAACCGAGTGCAAAGGCGAGAGAGGCCATTATTGAATTCATGCCTGACGTTCATCAAATGCAACAACTCGTAGCCACCGAGACGTCTGGTAACTTTGTTCTCTCTTTCTTATAGAGAACTGCCTTATTCCACTAAAAGATTGCAAATTTGCTTAAATTCCAATGAGGTTTGAAGGAAAATTCAGGAAAAGCCTTGAAATTGAAGTGTTGTTTTCTCTTTTGGCTTGATGTCATGTGATTTCGTGTGTCTAAAGTTTTGTTGTTTGTTTTGAGTTCAAAGTACATGGTTATAGAGATAAGTCATCGTGTCTATAAATTATGTAATCTAGGCGGTTGGGAGAAATGTTGGGAGCAGGGATTGACACCATGGGATTTAGGACACCCAACACCTATCATCTTACATCTTCATCAGACAGGTGCCCTTCCTAAGGGCAGGGCTTTAGTCCCTGGATGTGGCTCTGTAAGTTACTTTTTTCAGTATTTTTATGATCTCTTGCATGTTTATGCCCCCCCCCCTCCCTTTTTGTTTTTTTGGTGTAAGTTTCAATATGATCCTAAAATTAGCTATATGGTCGAATTTTGCGCAGGGTTATGACGTGGTAGCAATGGCATGCTCTGAACGCTATGTTGTTGGATTGGACGTCTCGCACACGGCTACTGAGAAAGCAATAGAGGTAAGAGCAATCTGCTTGCCAATTCTTCAAATACATTGCACATAACAATGTGATTATGATCAGATTAAAGCAAAACGCATGGTAGAGGAAATTAAGACCGTTTGTATTACTAATTCCCTTGTGTTCCCAATGGAATTCAATGAAAGTACTAAAAACGCATATCGATTTAAATTTCTATAGCTCTTATTTAATCCTGAGAAGCCTTGATCTAGTGTTACTGAAAAAGTCAGTTGGTAACAGAGTTGGGAAAGTCACCCATATCCGTGGATTCTAAAGTCAACAAAACGTGTTTAACTAACTTAACAGTTTCAGATCAGAATGGTTACCTAAGTTAAGAAATTAAAAGATTCATGGTTTTAGTTTCTATTGCTTCATTACTTATTTTAATTCTCTGTTTAAATATTGAAACAGTTGTCTTCCTCATTACCAAATTCAAGTTACTTCACATTCTTGAAGGCAGACTTCTTCACTTGGCATCCACCTGAGCTGTTTGATCTTATTTTCGATTACACGTAAGTCAACTTGGTCATATGCTTGTTTAGTCTGTGAGATGGGTTGCCTGATATGAACATGCTAATGGAAAATCTGCAGGTTCTTCTGTGCTATCAAACCAGAGATGAGATCAAGATGGGCGTGCAAAGTTCAAGAAATGTTGAAACCTGATGGAGAGCTCTTAACACTGATTTTTCCGGTACCGATCTTGATCTCCTACATATTTTTATAGTTTCTCTCCCATTTTGGCAACAAACCCTTTCTTTTTCTTTGAAGGAAGCAACAATAACTTGACTCATAATTATAAAACACTCTAGTTTCTTAGCTCTGTTTAATTTGGAGTTATTATGAACACTGGAGGATGGCTTTTTCTTGGGATTGTCAAGTCCATACTAAATACAAGTAAATCAGCTCAATTTATTGTGATCCTCGCTCTTTTTTATAACCAGTGGCTAATATTCCTATATAATCTTAACTATTTGGCAGATCAGTGATCATGTTGGTGGGCCCCCGTATAAAGTATCAGTCTCCGAGTACTTCTCTACCTAATTTTTTTTTTTTCCTTCTGCTTCTAATCTTATTAGTTATTACCATGACCTATAAGATTCTTGGTTGACAGTTTATTCTCTTCTTAGAATATTGAATTTATCATGTCTTTTCCCCTAGCTATGAAGAGGCGTTGCATCCCATGGGCTTCAAGGCAGTAACCATTGTTGATAATGAACTTGCTATCGAAGCTCGCAAGGTACACTAGCAATGTTTTATCGTTTCGTGGTTTTCTGCTTGCAAAAAGGTCATGCTTTTCTTGCAATACAGCTTAATTCTCAGAATACTGTATTGGAAACTGATTTTAAAGATGTCCATTAGAGCACCATTGCCGTTCATTTTGATAACATTTGTGAAGGGTCTTCTGGATTCAGTCTAGTAGAGCAACCACCACTCACCACTCACCATTGTTCCATGCTTTATTGCGAACTACCATTGTTTTTTTTATCAAAATTATATATTTAGGAGTTTGGTGGTAGTCCCTTCATGATTATGGGTTTTCTCCCTACAGGTGCTTTTTTATAGCACAAAGGATTTTTCTTTGTTGAAATGAATTCTAGAGTATTGCAAAGATCTTGAAGAGACTTGAGAAATTTATTTTTTCTTGAGCATTGCTGCAGGGAAGAGAGAAATTTGGGAGATGGAGGAGGGATACAACCCAATCCTTAATTTGACGAGTATACAAACACTCTTGATGCACGATCCTCATTTCTTCGGGAGGAGGGCACACTGAGCATCGACATGAATGATGGTTTCTGAAGGAGTTGAAGCGCCATCTCCTTGCTGCACAAGATCCACGCCCATCACTGACTTGAATCCTCTGGGATTCTATTCGCATGTGAATGTCTGTTCTATCACTTACAAGTGAGAATAATATCAACCTTGAAGAATAATATGATGAATGTCTGTTCTTTACATTGATTTAAGCGGTTCAATACCAAACCAAGATTGTTTTTGACATTAATCATAAGAAAATATATTGATGTAATATTATTCAAATTTTTTTTATAATATATAAAAATGATTTTACTATTTTAAATTTTTTGTAATCTCATTTAAAAACTGTCTTCTTCTTCTTCTTTTTTTTTTTTTTTTTTTTTTTTATAATCAACATTAATTCTTGAAAAACCATACTAATTTTTTTTTTATGGGTTAAGTGGGGATTTAGTTGGCATTATGAAAATATTACAAGATATTGTTTAAAATCTAAACCGGTTTAAACAAATTGACCTGGAATTCAACCAACTAACTTGTGGTCTAAATTAGTTCAGGTTGAAGAAAAAAATAAAAAAAATAAAAATTCAAGTGATTCGGTTAAAAACTGAGGTTGATCTTGTGACAAAAACATTTTGTTAAAGAAAAAAAAAAGGAAAGAAGCAAAAAAAAAATAAAAAATCTCAAAAAGCATGAAAAAACAGCAAAAAAAAAAAAAAACAGCTTAAAAAAAAAACCTAAAACTAAGGCATCATTGTTTTGTTTTACTATGAACTACATTGTGCAGTTCACAGTAAAACACTGATATCTTTTAATATATGTTATAATTTAACATTAACAAACTAAATTAAAAGAAAAAAAATAATAAAAAAAAGTAAAAAAAAAATTATGGGTTAACTTGTTCAAATCAGGTTAATCTATTAAACCCGAAAAACATATCATGAAAGTCTGATAGTTAAATAAAAAAAATTTAATATTTATAAACTAAATTAAATAAATTTTTTTATTAAAAAAAATCTCAAAAGATATAAAAAACAACTAAAAAAAACAGTTTAAAAAAAAATAATAATAAAAGAACCCTAAAACTAAGCCATTAGTATTTTAGTTTATTGTGGTCTGTAATGTGTAGTACACAGTAAAACTTTACTGATACGTTTTAATATATGTCATCAGTGTTTTGTTTTACTGTGGACTGCACATAGTCCACAGCAAAACAATTATCCGTTTTAGTATATTTTACAATTCGTTATTAGTATAAGACTCTTCTTCTCCTTCTCTTGGGTCCCACTCTCAGTGGCATCGTCAACGCCAGCTGCTCCATATATGCAACCGTGGATTGGCGCCACAAATCTGAGGATGGACAAGAAGAGAGAAGAAGGAAAGGAGCCGATTGCAATGGAGAGAGAGGTCAGTGTTAGATTCAAGCCTGAGGTTCATCAAATGCAACAACTCGTAACCACCGAGACGTCTGGTAACTTTATTCTCTCTTTCTTATAGAGAACTGCCTTATTCCACTAAAAGATTGCAAATTTGCTTCCAATTCCATTCGGGTTTGAAGGAAAATTGCAGGAAAAGCCTAGAAATTGAAGTGTGTTTCCTCGTTTGGGTTGATGTCATGTGATTTTGTGTGTCTAAAGTTTTATTGTTTGTTTTGAGTTCAAAGTACATGGTTATAGAGATATGTCATCGTGTATGTAAATGATGTAATATAGGCGGTTGGGAGAAATGTTGGGAGCAGGGATTGACACCATGGGATTTAGGACGCCCAACACCTATCATCTTACATCTTCATCAGACAGGTGCCCTTCCTAAGGGCAGGGCTTTAGTCCCTGGATGTGGCTCTGTAAGTTACTTTTTCAGTATTTTTATGATCTCTTGCATGTTTATGCCCTTTTTTTTTGTTTGGTGTAAGTTTCAATATGATCCTGATTCCTGAAATCAGCTATATGGTCGAATATCGCGCAGGGTTATGATGTGGTAGCAATGGCATGCTCTGAACGCTATGTTGTTGGATTGGACGTCTCGCACACGGCTATTGAGAAAGCAATAGAGGTAAGAGCAATCTGCTTGACAATTCTTCAAATACATTGCACATAACAATGTGATTATGATCAGATTAAAGCAAAACGCATGATAGAGGAAATTAAGATCGTTTGTATTACTAATTCCCTTCTGTTCCCAAAGGAATTCAATGAAAGTACTGCAAACGCATATCGATTTAAATTTCTATAGCTCTGATTTAATCCTGAGAAGCCTTGATCTAGTGTTACTGAAAAAGTCAGTTGGTAACAAAGTTGGCAACCGTATCCATGGATTCCAAGTTGGTTTCAGATTAGAATGGTGACCTAAGTTAAGAAATTAAAAGATTCATGGTTTTAGTTTTTATTGCTTCATTACTTGTGTTAATTCTTCCTTTAAATTGTGAAACAGTTGTCTTCCTCATTACCAAATTCAAGTTACTTTACATTCTTGAAGTCAGACTTCTTCACTTGGCATCCACCTGAGTTGTTTGATCTCATTTTCGATTACACGTAAGTCAACTTGGTCATATGCATGTTTAGTCTGTGAGATGGGTTGCCTGATATGAACATGCTAATGGAAAATCTGCAGGTTCTTCTGTGCTATCGAACCAGGGATGAGATCAAGATGGGCATGCAAAGTTCAAGAAATGTTGAAACCTGATGGAGAGCTCATAACACTGATGTATCCGGTACTGATCTTTATCTCCTACATATTTTCACAGTTTCTCTTCCATTTGGCAACAAACCCTTTCTTTTTCTTTGAAGGAAGCAACAATAACTTGACTCATAATTATAAAACACTCTAGTTTCTTAGCTCTGTTTAATTTGGAGTTATTATGAACACTGGAGGATGGCTTTTTCTTGGGATTGTCATGTCCATACTAAATACAAGTAAATCAGCTCAATTTATTGTGATCCTCGCTCTTTTTATAACCAGTGGCTAATATTCCTATACAATCTTAACTATTTGGCAGATCAGTGATCATGTTGGTGGGCCCCCGTATAAAGTATCAGTCTCCGAGTACTTCTCTACCTATTTTTTTTCCCTTCTGCTTCTAATCGTATTAGTTATTACCATGACCTATACAATTCTTGGTTAACAGTTTATTCTCTTCTTAGAAGATTGAATTTACCATGCCTTTTCCCTTAGCTATGAAGAGGTGTTGCATCCCCTTAGCTTCAAGGCAGTAACCATTGCTGATAACGAACTTGCTATCGAAGCTCGCAAGGTACACTAGCAACGTTTTATCGTTTCGTGGTTTTCTGCTTGCAAAAGGGTCATGCTTTTCTTGCAATTCAGCTTAATTCTCAGAATACTGTATTGTAAATTGATTTTAAAGATGTCCATTAGAGCACCATTGCCGTTCATTTTGGATAACATTTGTGAAGGGTCTTCTGGATTCAGTCTAGTAGAGTAACCACCACTCACCATTGTTCCATGCTTTATTGCGAACTACCATTTTTTTTTATCAAAATTATATATTTAGGAGTTTGGTGGTAGTCCCTTCATGATTATGGGTATGCAAGATGGGATGGACTGATGGAGGATCCAGGTGTGATTATGTGCTTGTGCAATGTGCATGGCTTATAATGTTCTTCATCTTTTCTCCTTACAGGTGCTTTTTTATAGCACAAAAGATTTTTCTTTGTTGAAATGAATTCTTAGATTATTGCAAAGATCTTGAAGAGACTTGAGAAATTTATTTTTTCTTGAGCATTGCTGCAGGGAAGAGAGAAATTTGGGAGATGGAGGAGGGATACAACCCAATCCTTAATTTGACGAGTATACAAACACTCTTGATGCACGATCCTCATTTCTTCGGGAGGAGGGCACATTGAGCATCGACATGAATGATGGTTTCTGAAGGAGTTGAATCGCCATCTCCTTGCTGCACAAGATCCACGCCCATCACTGACTTGAATCCTCTGGGATTCTATTCGCATGTGAATGTCTGTTCTATCACTTACAAGTGAGAATAATATCAACCTTGAAGAATAATATGATGAATGTCTGTTCTTTACATTGATTTAAGCGGTTCAATACCATACCAAGATTGATTATTCAATTTTACTATTTTTAATTTTTTGTAATCCCATTTTAAAACTGTCTTATATATAATCAACATTAATTCTTGAAAAACCAGACTGTAAATTTTTTATGCGTCAAGTGGGGATTTATTAGTTGGCATTATAAAAATATCACAAGACATTCTTTTAAAATATAGACCAGTTTAACAAATTAACTCGGAACTCGATCAACCATTTTGTAGTCTAAATTATTTCAAGTTGAAAAAAAAAAAAACAAAAATAGTAAAAACCCAAGTGTTTAAGTTAAAAAACCGAGGTTGATCATGTGACAAGATAAAAACCAAACAATTAATCAGTTGATTTTTTTTATATATATTTTAAAAAGAAAAAAATTTTATCAAAAAAATTTTATTTTAATTTTTTAAAAGAAAAAATCAACCCGGTCAATCTTCTCAATCCGGCCTGTGCCTTGCAGTGGTCGGGTTTTAAAACCACATTTAAGGTTGCAATTAAGCAACTAATTAGTCTAATCTAAATATATCATTAGATACAGTCCCAGAAAAGCAACGTAACATTCCTATCCGTCCACCCATCAGCATAATACGCCTAAGTCTTCGCTCTCTCTATTCTCTGTCTCTGCCTCCTCCTCCCCACCCTCTTCCTCGTGAACAACTCCAAACCAAAGTGCTCTCCTCTTTCCTTTAGAGTCATTCTTCCCTTCCTTTTCTTCTCCTTTTCACCTTTCAATCTCTCTGTTTCTCAACCTTTCCAAGAAATATATGATATATCCATCTTGATGATCATCAATGGGTCAGGATAGAGATGTTGACATTTTTGAAGATGAAGATAAAGAGGCTTTAAAAGGGCTATCTCCTGTCCCTCTGCCGCCGCGAAATATCCACTCTTATAGCCAGCAGCTACGTGCAACCTCTTCAGGACCTACTACTAAAAAACACCATCCAGGTACAAGAAAGCACAGTCTTGATGACATCCCTAAACCTGTGCTTTCTGATCCTTTTTATTATGAATCTTCTTCCGACGACGATGCATTCTGCCCACGCTCCTCTTCTCCTTCTAACACCACTCGTTCTCGTGGTGGCAGCGGTGAAGATTTCTTCGTTGGTGCTGAGGATGATCAGCTCATGCAATTCCAACCATTGCCTGAGTTCATTGCAAATGGTGGCGGGACTGGAATCTTTAAGTTTCCAACACGTTCAGCTGTGCACGCTGGCCGACCGCCTTGTCTAGAACTCAGGCCACATCCTTTGAGAGAAACTCAGGTGGGGAAGTTTTTGAGAAACATTGCTTGTACCGATAAGCAGTTGTGGGCTGGTCAGGAGTGTGGGGTAAGGTTTTGGAGTTTTGAGGATGTATATGAGGCGGGATGTGGATTAGGTGGGAGAGCGAGAAGGGGTGATGAAGATGCTGCACCATTTTTTGAGTCAGGGAATACCTCACCTACAATGTCTTTAATCATTGACAGTGCAAATAGATTGGTTTGGAGTGGGCACAAAGATGGGAAGATTAGGTCCTGGAAAATGGATCAACATTTAGATGATGCTAATTCTCATTTTAAGGAAGGATTATCATGGCAGGCTCATAAGGGTCCTGTTCTTTCTATAGTTATGAGCTCTTTTGGTAAGCTAGCTTTCATTATATTGCCTTTTTGGAAAATGATAATCACTATTCTTATTGGGGCATAACACCAGCTATCTGTAAATTTCATGAGCAAGAAAATCTTTTAACGGTTTAATTTCATAATCGTTGATTAATAATCGTTATTTCAAAGAACAACTTACCATCTTATCTTTTATACTTGCCCAAAACCTTTGATAAATTTGACATGATCTTGCTTTTCAAGGTTCTAATTTTAAACTTTGTGTTTTGATACATGTAGGTGATCTGTGGTCGGGTGGTGAGAATGGTGTTGTTAGGATTTGGCCATGGGATGCCATTGAGAAATCTCTTTCTCTTTCACCAGAGGAAAAACATATGGCTGCTTTATTGGTGGAGAGGTCTTGCATTGACCTCAGGAGCCAAGTCACTGTAAATGGTGCCTGTAGCATATCTTCTTCAGATATAAAGTGCTTGTTAGCTGACAATGTTAGAGCTAAAATTTGGTGTGCTCAGCCTCTTTCCTTCTCTCTTTGGTATTTTCTTTTCCTCCCTGAAGCTCCTAGAATGTCATGAGTTCTTTAAAAATCGTCGATAAATGTTTAGTTTTTGGGCATTGTTTGTACCACTAGGCTATGAAATGGCCATAAGTTGCTTCAAGTTACATGTGAAGCTTTATAAGATTTATAATTCTGCAGGGATGCTCGTACAAAGGAGCTTCTGAAGGTATTCAATACTGAGGGTCAAATTGAGAATCGAGCTGACCTGCCATCAGTGCAACAGCAAGATCAGCCAGTAGAAGATGAGATGAAGGTAAAATTTGTAGTCCCATCGAAAAAGGAGAAATCTGGGGGATTTCTGCAACGTTCACGTAATGCTATAATGGGAGCAGCAGATGCTGTTCGCCGAGTTGCAACCAGGGGAGCAGGAGCATTCGCAGATGATGCCAAGAGAACAGAAGCACTAGTGCTGACTATAGATGGAATGATCTGGAGTGGATGTCCTAATGGCCTTCTTGTGCAGTGGGATGGGAGTGGAAATCGTTTACTAGAATTTAATCATCATTCTTCTGCTGTCCAATGTTTTTGCACTTTTGGAACACAGATATATGTTGGCTACGCAAGCGGTGTTATCCAAGTATTGGACCTGGAGGGAAAACTGATTTGTGCATGGGTTGCTTACAGTAATCCTGTGCTAAAACTGGCAGTTGGAAATGGATATGTTTTTAGCTTGGCAAATCATGGTGGAATACGTGGATGGAGCATTGCATCTCCAGGACCTATTGACAGAATAATACGATCAGAAGTAGCATCGAAAGAACTAGAGTATACAAGAAGAAACAGTTTCAGAATTTTAGTTGGTACATGGAATGTCGGTCAAGGAAGAGCATCCCAGGATGCACTTAAAGCATGGTTAGGTTCTACTGCATCAGACGTTGGCATTATTGTTATTGGGTTACAAGAAGTAGAGATGGGTGCGGGTTTTCTTGCAATGTCTGCTGCAAAAGAAACAGTAAGATCTAGTTGATCTGCTTTCATTGCAATGCATGGTCATTTGGTTTCTGTTCTCATTCTCTATCATTTTTAATAATTAATGTAGTTTCATGACAAGTTGACTCACAAAGAATACATATAGGTGCTTGAGTGAATGTTTAGCTGTATAAACACAAATATTGATGCTAGATAAACATCTCTAGAGCTTAGAAAAATCGACGCTGTGGATTTGAATATCAAGAATTTCAACCATGTTCAATGTAGGGGGGAATTTCCTTTCCTTTTAATGTAGCCTGATAATTAGTTGAAGAGATTTGTTCAATATTGTACTGCACATTATCTTGTTTGCTTCCTGCTTTGTAGGTAGGACTTGAAGGGAGTGCCATTGGTCAGTGGTGGCTGGACAATATAGGAAAAGCCTTAGATGAAGGAATGGCTTTTGAACGTATGGGTTCCAGGCAGCTTGCAGGCTTGCTCATATCTCTTTGGTAAGTAACTGTGACTATAGTTTGTGTTGCCGATTTAACCTGTTATTTTCACACGAAACCTCCAGTCAGTCTTTTCTCCTTTGAAGAAGCATCTTAATCCTGTCTTCGTGTCCCAAGGGTTCATAAATTTTATAGTTTGTCGCATCTTATATTCTGAGTTCTCAATTAGGGTAAGAAAGAATCTCAGAAAACATGTTGGTGATGTTGATGCTGGGGCAGTTCCCTGCGGCTTTGGACGAGCAATTGGCAATAAGGTATGAATGTCTACCTTCATGATGCTTATTTGCACATTACTGGCTATCACCTGTCACTAACATTTAAAACCATCTTAATTGCAGTGTGCACATTTTAAAATTGTTGACTATCTGTCTTTTTTCATAATGTTCTAATATGTCCTTGCAGGGAGGTGTAGGTTTGAGAATTAGAGTTCTCGACAGGATCATGTGCTTTGTTAACTGTCACTTGGCTGCACATTTGGAAGCAGTCAATCGCCGCAATGCTGATTTTGATCATATTTTTCGAAATATGTCCTTTGGTCGGTCATCAAACCCTTCGGCAGCTGGTATGGTGCGATTCTTGTTTTTGTGTTGCGTTCTTGCCTTCTCCACATTTTTATTTTGGCTGCTTTATGTTTCTGGTTCCCCCCTGGTCCTTTCTATTGCAGCTGGTGTCTCAACTGCCGGTCACACAATTAAGGGAACAAATGTACGTTCTTATGACCTTTTTATAGTTGCTAGCAGAATCTTTATTGGGTATGACCTATGAGTTACAAGGTAGTGGTGCTTTCACAGGCTGCTAGTGCCAACACTGAAGAGCCAAAGCTTGATTTAGCTGAAGCAGATATGGTGGTATTTCTTGGTGATTTTAATTACAGGCTTTTTGGTATATCATACGATGAAGCAAGGGACCTTGTTTCACAAAGAAGCTTTGACTGGCTTCGAGAAAAGGATCAGCTCAGAGCAGAGATGCAGGCAGGGAAAGTTTTTCAAGGAATGCGTGAGGCACTCATTGTGTTCCCTCCTACTTACAAGTTTGCAAGAAACCAACCAGGTTTGGGAGGTAAAGATTCTGCAGAAATGGTAGAAGTTTTCACATCCCTTTAGTTCAGATGCTTCACATTACTGGAAATGATCTTAGTCTTGTTCAGAAACTCTTAAAAGATTTCCTTGATCGAGTTTGCCTATGAATTGTTATTCCTTTTTGTTAAGCAAAATTTTCTGCAAGTATCATTCAACCTCGACTTTTTACTATGTGGATTATCCACAGGATATGATTCTGGGGAGAAAAAGCGAATTCCAGCATGGTGTGATAGAATAATATACCGTGACAATCGATCAGCTCCAGTGTCCGAATGCAGTTTAGACTGCCCTGTGGTCTCATCAGTTATACAGTAGGTTTCACAATCGGGTGATTTTGATTCTTCCCTTTCCCCTTACAAGCAATCGTCAATTGTTTCTGATATTTGATTTTCATGGCCAAAAGGTATGGAGCTTGCATGGATGTCATAGAGAGTGATCACAAACCTGTCCGCTGCAAGTTTCATGTTCAAGTTGCCCATGTTGATAGATCAGTTAGGAGACAAGAATTTGGAGAAGTTGTCAGGTTCAATGAGAAAGTCAGGTCTATTCTCGAGCAATTGGGTTATGTACCAGAAACCACTGTCAGCACCAACAGCATCCGCCTTCAAAGCCAGGACACAGTCATCTTGCGAATCACCAACAAAGACGTGAAAGAAAAGGCTGTATTCAGAATTGTTTGTGCAGGTGTTTGCACTGTCAACGAGGATGAAGACGAGAGTACTTATCATTCACGGGGTTCGTATGGCTTTCCAAGATGGCTCGAGGTACTTTTCTTATTTTTAAACTGGAAGATTGTAAAATTAACTGCCCTAAACCCAAGCCACACAGCAGTATCAGATCATGCACGACCAGCAAGTTTGATGGCAAAGTAGCAAGGACATTTCGTCTGGAAAAATATTCTTTAACTTGTTCATGATCAGATTAGTTTTTGGGAACTTCATTTCCACCTGCTTCACTATAAATCTTGAAGAGTTTGTGTTCATAATATACAATTTGTTTTAGGTTTACCCCCCTCTTCAGCTTTTATACTGTTGCTTTCAACCATTCTCTCCATATCTGATTTCAAATGAATCTTTTCCTTTTATTCTGAAGTAGCTTCTTTCTTGTGTCTGGATATAGGTCACACCAGCAGCAGGCATAATTAAACAAGATCACTTTGTGGATATCTCAGTACATCATGAAGAGTTCCATTCCTTAGAAGAGCATTTTGATGGAATCCCACAAAACTGGTGGTGCGAAGATACACGAGACAAGGAAGCTATGTTGTCTGTGAATATCCAGGGCAGTAACGCAACAGAAATACAAAGTCACCAAATCATCGTTAGACACTGCTACTCTGCCAAGACAGTGCGTATCGACTCTATATCGAACAATTCTCGGAAAGGCCAAGGAGGCTCTGTTCACCGGTCTGACCTTAGGCAACAAAGTGGTTCCTCTGATGCTGTTGATGATTTCCGAGATTTTTGAAGCTTTAGTGAGGCCTCGTAGAATTGGACAGGAATAGATACATCACCTGGAAGCAGCACCCAGAGAGCTTAATCCGAAATCTTTTTTATGTAAATACATGGAGAGTGGTCTCCATTTCATCATGTTGAGAACAGGTTCCGTTTGTTTATGGTGATTTGCATATGCTGATGTCAGGTGGAAATTTTTTACGTCATTCATTTTCAAAGAACAGAAAAACACAAGCATTGTAATCGATGCAAATTGCACTAAATGGTCTTTTCTACGATTGCAGTAAAAATGTTGATATTCAAATGCCAGTTTTCTTCGTGTAAGATTGGAACTATTTTGCATTTTGTTTTCACCTGTTGTAGCATTAATAGGGAGCTGAATTAGAATCATTTCCCTCTCTTGCGTTAATATTTAGTTTGTAAATCCTGCCATGCCATTGTTGAATCTTTTTAATTTCTAAATTTACTTGACTGAGAGCTCTTTCAATATTGTGATAGTTTTTGTAGTTGTAGTATAAAAAAAATATGTTCCCAAAAAGCTACAAGTTATAACATTTTTGTAACCAGAGTTTTAAAAGAGTTTTACGGTGAAATTATGAAAACTGGTATACGTTAATCAACCTAACATTTTCAAAATAATAGTGGGAGCAAAACACAATTTCAACCATACTGTGCCACACTGCCAAATGAACCTTAAAAACCTAAGCACAGATTTTTTTTTTTTTTTTTCCAGCTAACATTAGATTCAAGCAAAACAGGGATGGAAAATTACTTCCATGTGGTAAGCTTTTCTCCATTAATTAGAGGGATCCTGTTATTACTACATTTTATACATAGTATGCATATAATTCAAGCAGACCCTTGTACAGTTTCAGTAATTGACACCTTTGTACCTGCTTTGAGCTTCGATTGAATCTGTAGTGAGTCATCAGGTTCAAATTCATACTAGATTTGAGCTCATCCAATAGGAAACCACAGAGCAACCAGCAGGAGAAGGAAACCAAAACCCTGTCAAGGAAGCTTTCTCAGAAGTTCATGTACAGCCAAAATGAGGAGATCAATGGCTTCCTTCAATTGCTGAACCTGAGTATTCCATTCATCCCCTAGTATTATTAAGTAAATCCACATCTTGGCTCCACTTCTGAAATTAAATACTATAACCACCAGAGTATGAGCATAGCTATTTCATATATAGAGTGAGAAGGAGGTCATAGAATCCCGCTTCACTTCTCCAAATTCTAAATTCTTCAGAGTGCATACATCCTCCGATATTCGCTGTTCAAAATCTCTTGATCTGATTCCACAGACATAGAATAAGAACCAGGCCGAGTTTCCCTCCTTATATTCCTTAACTTTGATTCTTCCATCTGATGTAAAACGACACAGTAGCACATGGAGCCGATTGTAGCGAGCATGATTAAGCAACCAATGACTGTTGCATAGATAGCAAGCCACCTGGAATTCTTACCCACCACCACATAAGTAAGAGAAATAAAGGCTGCTGAAATGAAGAGGCAAGCAAGCCACATGAGTTTGTTAATAACAAACACAAGCTGCTTCTTTGCCTTTTGTTCAATCACAACAATAGATGTTTGGACTACAACGACAGCCAGGGAGATGAATAATGCCAGGCTGTCAAATACAAAGAAGACTAAGAAAGCAGGATTTCTTGCTACATGGGCTTGCCCAGTTGCAGCTCCCTTGGTCTTCTCCTCAACATACTGGCCAGGCACGGTGAAAATGGCTGCAAAAGCAACTGTTGCAATGAGAACTGCAACAATAGTCGCATTGTTTATAGCATTGTTGAGGCCACTAATGTGGAGCTTCTTCAGCTTCTTGGCGATTTTCCGCACTCTGACGCCAGTTTGACGGGTCTGTTGGAGCTGGGACTGGACATCATGTTTTATGTCACTGACAGTCTGCTTTAGTTGCTTTGCGGGATTTGGGGGCTTTCCACAATCTTTGGAATTGCTAGCCCCTGCTTTCTTTAAAATGGAGACAAGCTCTTGAATTCCAAGTTTTTCTGCAATGTCAAGTGGGGTCTCTCCAGCTTTGTTAATGGCATTGATGTTAACACCCTCAACCGATAACAGACAATGCACATTCTGCAATTAAATGAAGAATCTCAATAAAGGTTGCCAAAAACATATAGCTTTTTGACCATAGGGGAAAAAAAACTAAAAGGGCATATAAAGAGAAACATGATGTTATCTGGTTACAACATAAGATCTCAATAATGCCATCATAAATAGTTTATTTTGTCACATCATATTTCAGAGATACTCCACCCAAAGTTATGTGTTATTTTCATTACAAGTGTCTTTTGAGATTACTTTCATCATCAATCAATCAAATTTTCAAAATTTGTAACATACTACAAGGTATCTCCTTAAAATCTGTTCAATGTATCACACAATAATGCCTGAGGTTTTCACTGAAAGTCTGGATTTCAAAATAGGAAACCGCAAATGATAGCCAACTCCATAAGCTATTGCCAGGCAATCGGTTTTTTTTTTGTTGACATTATTATGCAAATCATTTCCGACATTGTTTGAGAAATAGGTTGAATAAAACAAACAGAAGTTACTAATAATGCATTTTATCATTTCTCAAAGTTGTTTGAATTTAACAGACTGAAGCAATAAGCTTTAGGAAGGGATCAGATTGTTAAGAGTAGGTCACTTACTGAGCAACTAGAGTCATAATCATGACAAACTCTACTGAAGTTTTTTTCATCTTACCTATAGAAAACTTAAGTTGTAAGGATCACTGGAGTTCATATATATATCACTATTGAATGCGTACGATGGAGCATAATTTATCACAGAACATATCCTGCAGTGCTGTAGTCACTAAGACATATAGCTAGCTAAAAAGAAGGGTGAAAGATAAAGAAATGACGAAGCACCTGAGTACGGCCTTTCATAACTGCAATATGCAATGCTGTGTTTCCCTTATTGTCTTCCACATGCATAACAGTGCGGTCAGGTTTTAGCAATTCTAGCACAATTTCCTCATTTTGCCCTTTCACAGCCATGTGCAGTGCAGTTTGTCCTTTTTTATCTGTTCTAAAACCAGTGCTTGGATCCTTACTTAGGAGGGACCTCACAATTTCCAAGTGCCCCATCCTTGCAGCTGTATGGAGGACAGTCTTACCATTATTCCGGGCAATCTTAACAAGATTCACGTCTGTTTCTAGAAGAAGATTGACCACATCAATGTGCCCTTGAGTCGCAGCTGTGTGTAGAGCAGTTGTACAGGATAAATCTGTTGTCATGACCAAGTTGGGGAATACACGCAAAAGCTCTGTCAAGACATCTGCAAGGTTTTTTAAAAAATCAGAAGTGACAACCTAAGAGTTTTTCAAGTAGCAGAAAAATTTATCTTGCAACGCAGATCTCAACACAGCCACTAGTCTCTAGATCAGATAGAAAAGGTTTTCAGTAGGTTCATAGCCAAAGTAACAATGCAAGAAATTCTCCGAAAAATTCTAAGCAGAAAGAGCACGATAGAAATGCATGAACACACTACTATTTAAATACAGAAAAAAAAAATATCTGGAGAAGAGAAGTCCTGAAACTACTTTGAGTTCGAATTTCATGCTCATCACAAAAAAAAGAAGAAGAAAAAGATATACATGAAAATTTCATGCTCATCACTCGAAAATCTAGAAATTCATGCATGCTTGGGTTCAAAAATCCATATCCAAGGCTTTGAACCTGAAACAGGCTAACCAGAATCCTTGTAGCTCATATATATGAAAAACACCTGACGTGTCTCATGAAATTGGGGGATTTTATCATCTTCTAGACATGATTTGCATAAAAGTTAATTGAGGTCTTTCTTCTCTTATCAGTAGATGAAAAAATTTGATACAGGAAAAGAATGAGAGTAATTCATAGGAAAAATGATACATGGGGATAATGAAGCCATTTTATCAGCTCAAACGAGTTAATGACCGTTACTCAAAAAACATACTACCAAATAATTTTAATGGAGAACGGAAGTTCAAAAATGCAAAATCAGAATGATTTCTCACCAAGATGACCCTGCTTTGCAGCCACGTGGAATGGATCATACCCATTCCTAGCTGCAACAGATGCAGTCTCCAGGTCGATATATTCCAGCATTTTAGCAACAACCCCAGCATGCCCATTCTCTGCTGCTGCATAAAGGGGAGTTTCTCCGTCTTGATTCTGCGTTGCCAACAGAACCTTCAAGTCATTACCATCAGAATTCTGAAGAATCTCTCTAACTCTACTCAAATTCCCCGTACGTGCTGCCAGATGAATTTGTGAGTCTCCTCGCTTTCCAGGTGAATCTTTAGGCTTTTTCCTCTCACCACCACCAATAAAACTAAGTGGTCTCTCCATCACCACACGAAAGCTCTTCTGTTTCTCCAGAAATCCACGAAAACCCTTCTCTACTCCACGAAAACTGGGGTGTTTTTCCATCATCCCATGAGAAGTTGACCCATTTTCTGTCACACCATGGAAACTCGGGTGTTTTTCCATCACCTTCTGTTTATTTGGTATTCCTTGAAAACTCACTTGCTTTTCATACACTTTCTGTTTGTTTGTTATTCCACGAAAACTCTGCTGCTTTTCCATTGTTCTTCCATTGAAACTGCTTCGTCTCTCCATGGTCACACACAGTAGTATCTCACACTATTATCAATCAATCTCAAAGCCAATCCCCTGCTCCTAACTGAAACCTTGATTCTTGATTTGAAACCCAGAAATTACTTTCTTTTCTCCATGATCATACACAAATCAAAGAAACTTCCCTTATAATACTCTAAATCTTGATTCTATGGATTGTAAAGCAAATAACTCATTCTCATTTCACCATGATGAAACATGAATTTCAAACAAATCTCACTCAATCTTATCCTTAAAAGTCTCTATATGTACTTGAAAACCCAATTTTCAAAACCTAGAAGAAACAATCACCAACTTCTTTTAGATGATAAAGTCTTGAACTTTGATAAGCCAAACTGAACAGCATCCATCCACTGTAGATTTCCAAAAACACTTTCTTTCTCACTTGTCAAGATGATAATCATTCAAAAACAGAACACCCACAAAGTGAAATGAATTTTGAATACCTGATGTGAGAAAAGAAATCCCGAAAACTGAAACTTTCAACTTCCTCAATATTAAATATGAAAAAACCAGTAAGTGATCTCCAAGAAAGCTCAACAAAATCTAACTAGCTTTGATAACCAGAAGCTGAAAGTGACAAAATATCATCAGCAAGAAGCTTTTGTCATGTTTTTTCTTCCCTCCAAGTGAACCACTGAAAAATGCTATCCTTTTGGCGTCAGCTATTTAGTATTTACCATTTCTGTATTTATACCTGTGACTGTCAAAGAGATCCTTAACTGTATCCAAGAGAGAGAGAGAGAGAGATACGCCTTAACCACTGTTATTTTTTATACTTGTCAACTATATCCTTAATTGTATTCTTCTCTTTTTTTTTCACAGGATAAAAAACATGTTAATTTGCATCACCAATCTAGTGTTAGTACAAAAGTGCTTCTCGATCCATTTATTCACCTCCAATAATTTACCAATTTTATTTTCTAAAAAAAGTAGTCATCAATATCAATAAATATTCATTGAACAACAACATTTTGTGGCCACTCGGACAATTTCTCAGCCGCCATTGTTGTCTACTTCATAAACATACAAAAACTTATAAATGGTGGGGGCACCTTTCGACCCACAATGTGGAGAGAAAAAGAAAAGTAATGAAAACTTTTTTCATAAAAAGTATTACTAGCAAATGGCAAACTGACAAATTGATGAACAAATTAAATTAATTTAAATTAAAAAAACCTAAAAGAAAGCCAAGAAAATAAAAGTGTGTGATTCTGCACGTTCTCGCCCTATCTATCCTCTCCACCGACCATTTTAGCTCATGTTTTGTGCTTCACAATTAACCGCCTCTATCTTGTCTTTTAGTAGCGTTAGATTAACGTCATGAAATATAAAAAGCACACATAATAAAAACAAAAATAAATATGATTAGAAATATAGAGATATAAAAATAAATGTATTTTTCTAATAATTTTAAAATTGATTTTTATATTTTTAAAATAGAAAGTATCCAGAAGATATGTTTCTAGAAATAGTATTTATTATTTTTATAATATCATTGAAAAAAATTTAATTTCAAAATTATTTAAATAAGACATGTAGGAAAAAATGATTGTTAGCATAATTTTAAAAATTTAAATTAGGGGTTGATTCGAGACAAAGCTCGGGTTACTAGTCAAGATCCAGGTCAAGGATTGAGTTGACCCGAGTCAATGTAAAAATAAAAATAGTTATTATTATAATTTTAAAATTCGATTTGAAAGTTAACTTAAGACAAGGTTTTGGTCATGAATGGGGTGGACCATTAACCTGTATCAACATATTAATAAAAATGATTATTATCATGGTTTAAAACCGACTCGGGATCGACCTATTGTAAGGTCCAATTCATGTGTTAATAGGGTCAACATGAGTTGATCCAAGTCAATATAAAATAAAAGTAATTATTATAGTAATTTAAAAACTTGATTCGGAAGTTAACTTAGGGCAAGACTTAAGACATGGATTGAGAGGATCAACTCAAGTTGACTCAGGTCAATGTAAAAATAAAATTTGTTATTATCATAGTTTTAAAACTCGACTTGGAAAGCAATTGGAGCAAAATCTAAGTTATAGGTCAGAAGAGTCAACATGAGTTGATCGAGTTAATATATAGATAAAATTATGTTCCTGTCTTATTTTCCATCATGTCTTTTTTATCTTTATTATCTCTATCTCTTGAGCTAATAATTGAAGAATATAAATGATATATCAATTGTGAGGGTGATAATATTTAAGAATATATACTTATTTTCTAGATTTTTAGGGTTTAAATTTTAAAATCAATATCGGATTAGTGTAGGGATTTGCTCTTAAAGAGAATTTAGTCTCAATCAATATATAAAATATCCAAGAACACCCATTATTTTAAATAAAAAAATTGTGATAAACTAAGTGAATGCTTTTTAATTTTTTATTTGGCAATAACAATATTTCAATCTTTTGACATGGAGTACTTGTGCTTTCTATCCATGTATTTGCTCAACCTTGAATATTAAGCAAATAGACATATGGACATGACTTAAAGGCAATCCATCCACATCCCAGGCACATTTATATAATAATAATAATAATAATTTTGAAGAAAAATCAAGAGAATCCAATGGGGGCAAGTGATGGAAGGAAGAGAAATTGGAGTACGTAATGTTAATTACGTAATATAAATTTAGGCAGGCTTGGTGTGTGGTACAGCCAGCAACATTTGGAGGCATGTTTCGCTACTGTTAATTTGTCCTTAATACGTGGACTAGTCAAAGCTGGCAAGCTGTCCATATAATTTGACCTTTTTCAATTTCGAACCAAACCCCATCTCATCATAGAATGAACAGCTTAACTCAAATTAATCAAAATATTTTTTTTTAAAATTACAATGATATTATTTTGATTTATTTTAAAAATAAAATAAAATAAAGTTTAAGTTTAATATTACCTCGTACCATTTTTAATAACAGTACCAAATCTAACTAATTAAAGCTGTTTTTGTTGCGTGCATAGGTTTGGTATAAGGTTTTTCACCTCCCTTTAAGTTCATAAATCTGAGCATTACGATTAATATTTTAAAAAATTGTTATTTTAAATACACTACGCTAGATTATGCTTTTAAAATCATTTGAGAAAAATAATAATTTCAATTGATAAATAATTTGATTTAATTGAAAGCTATAATAAACAATGATAAAAATCTTTACAGCCATTTTATAGTTTCTTCAATTTTCTTCCCTTTTCACCATCGGTTCAATGCTTTTGCACATTATAGCAAATTTCCCTTTCCCTCTATGCTCTTTGATATATTTTTTATTTGATTAAGTAGATATTTTATTAAATTTACACGTATCTTGATTAATTTTATAATTTTTTAAAGTTAATAATTATATAAATTTTAATAATTCTAAAATTTATAAAAATGAAATAAATAATTTTAAAAAATAAATTTAAAATCTAACTAATTAATTTATATTTTTAAAGTTGATTTTATTGGATACTTGCTCATGATCATTAAGGTGTACCTTTTTAAAAAATATATATTTTTCTTTCTTTGGTTTGCAATTAAGATAATAGTATTGTACAAATGATGAAATAGTAATATTCAACATAATATTAAGTGTGCTTAATTACGCGTGTCTAAATCTTGTCTCGGAGATGGTGACTTGTGCTGATTAAGACCTTAACTAGAATTTAGTTAGTGGACTCTAATCTCTTTGAAAATGAACCCATTTTTTGACTGGTGTGCCTAGAGATGCTAAAATACTATATTTCATCTTTGAAATCAAATGATTTACGACGGCCTAACTAGTGCTAATTACCAGCTAATTAAGATCTCCAATTTAATAAGGTGTTGAATAATAATATAACAATCGATTGGATACATGTTAAACTTGCTACCTAAATTTGACCACAAACACAACTTTTTAATCGCATCATGCAAAAGAACAAGAAAATGTGAAAGAAAATTCGAAAACATTTTCAATTTTGACCAAAAGTTTGTCACTTTTTTTGGTAAAAGGATGATACTACCCGGCTCTCTCTCTCTCTCTCTCTCTCTCTCTCTCTCTCTCATTTGATATTCATCACCATGCATTGTGAGGTCACCAAGAATTGTTGAAGCGATGAAACCTGAGAACGCGTGGACTTTTTTCTCCATTTTCCCTTTTCAATCTGATTAAAAGAGAAGGATATGCTCAAAGGAAACTTCTATTAGCATTTACAGAGATATTGTCAAACTTGGAGAAGAGAAGAGGTAGACGATACAACTATTTTCCCATTTGACCATGACTAGCTAGGCTTAGCTTTCACAGGAGTTGAAATTAGGCACTCTCTCATAATACATACACATAAATATCTTTGATATATATATATGGAATTCAAACCTCACAAAAAGCTAGCTAAAAGACCCGCCCCATGGATTTTAGCTTATATAAATAAATATTATATATTTCATAGAGACTCTTCGATTTGAAAAATCAAATGGTTTATGAATTACTTTATTAAAATTAGATAACTTTTGAGTATATTCTAGCCAACAACGAAAGTATATAGTAATATATTCTGATATATATCTTTTATTTTAATAATAAAAAAATTATTTAAATAATATTCCAAAGATAGACTGTTTTTATCTTTTTAACTAAATATATCTAAGAAACATTCCCCCCTTAGAAAATAAATGGTATCATCACGACGTAATATGCAATATTTTGATACAAAATTCAACAGCTACGTACAATTGAAGAACAATATTTACTGCCACACTCAATCATGTTAGCTTTAATAGCTGCTTACACATGCATGGTGTGTTTCACTTTCACCCACTAATCCAAAATAATTAAGATAATCATCAATCCTAATTATTATATACAACTCTCAGGCATAAGCACTCCACTGATGGTTCCACCTATGTTCTTACATGATGATGTTGCTGCTGTGTTCGTGTAAGTGAGTTTTATGTCTTGTAATTTGATTCCTCTGCAAGGATTACTGGGGCTGCAATCAAATGTCACAGCCTCTGGTGTTGCTGATGTTCCTTGTATGTTCCTGTATGTCACTTGACTAATCTGCACCCCAGAGCTCTATTAAATTAAACACAAAAAAAATTAATTAGATTTCATCATATGAATTAAATACATTAATTAATTAGCTAATTGAAATACTGTAATTAATTACCTGACCAGGACAGCCCTGGTTATCTGGGCAATAATTTTGGTCAATGATAATTGGGTTCTTAACATTTTTCATAATCAAGTTTTGGAACACAACATTCCTCACAAATCCATTGCTGGGCCTAGCCCACGATTTTATCCTTACACCATTGTCTGATCCACTGAAGATTGAATTTGTTAAGGTTATATGTCTACACCATCTTCGTTGAATTCCTTGCCTAGACTTCCAATGCTGTAAAATTAAGGTACAACAAATTTAATTAATCAATCAGAACCACTTCAATGTTGTACTGGTTAGGATTCTTAATTTGCAGTTAAAACAGTCAAGAAATGTTATCATATCCTTTTTATTACGAAAGAATATAAATTCATTCACTCGAAAACATCATAGAAGTACTAAATTTATTTTCATATCATATATTATTTTTGAATACATTTCATCTGTTTGAGGACACTAAAGATGAAAAAATAGGTTACCTGATACCATGTCCAGGGCCACACTTAATGCTGCTCATGAGCAGGTTCCTAGTGCTTGGACCGATTGATATGCAGTCATCTCCTGTCTGAAGTGTGCTGCCGGTACGTGATTGTAACTCCGGTCGGTGTTTGCACGTGAATACCGTCGGTGTTAGGGCTTTGGTCTGGAGCAATTACCCTTACATTTCGACCAAGACATTGTTTGCAACTGTTGATGATAACAAGGTGCATTTATTGACTGTTGGATTGAAATGTCAAAGCCGCTAATCAGGATGTCATTTGCCCAGTTGAATGTTATAGACTGCATTAACAAATTCATCCTATTGTTATAGACTGCATTAATTGAAAATATATATAATGCAACTTGTTAAAATACTAAATTGATTTTTTAAACTTCAAATGTATGTATGTATATATGTAAACTCACACACAACACACTTACCCTAGCTCCGACAGGGCAATTCTGTCCAGATTTCCGGCAAGCCCAGAAGCCAGCACCTTTAGCATCAAGGTGCCACAAAGACAGAAACTCGATTGACTTTTATGAACAAAATCCAGTACCCTGAGTTGCCTAAGAGCAACGATAATCTGCAGGAGCTACAAGGGTTCCATCTATCTGAACCGTAATTTTATTCTTGCATGGACCTCTAAACACTGTTGCCTTGAGCAAATACCTTCCTTTAGGCACATAGATTGTGGATGGAGAAGCTGAGCTACATGCAGCTGACCATGCCTTAAGAAAGGGTTGCGTTGAGTCAGTTTTGCCATCCGGTTTTGCACCAAACTTGATCACATTATAGGATGCAGAAGCTGCATTTGATTGCTGAAAAATGCAGAAAAGGGAAGAGTACTAAATATGAAACAACAAACTTATGCCATAGAAGAGAGAAATTATGAGCTAGCTAGGGATTTCAGTTGGAAAATGGCAGTTAGGGAAAATAATTATAGGGAGTGTATGGTGGTTTCGGATCGACTCCTCCAAATGTTGTAGCCAGGGATCTTAATTATTGCCTGAATATTTGTGAGCTCCCAAATGATTATTATTAATTAAAAGAACATTAAACTTGTCATCTTGAACTTCAACAATTTTGCACTTCTCATTATTAAGCCTATTTGTTTTTGTGTTTTCAAAAATATTTTAAAAAAAATTTAATTTTTTTTATTAATTTTAAATTAATATGTTTTTATTGTTTTCAAATCATTTTGATGTGCTTGATATTAAAAATAATTTTTTTAAAAAATAAAAAAAATCATTGACATATGTATTTTGATAAAAAAAATTATTTGCAAAACAACCATAACTTCATTACCAAACAAACTTGATTATATATACGGGCCACATGCTTTTTTACAAGTTA